>NC_066567.1:7174984-7232484 GCF_024679095.1 Eriocheir sinensis | reverse complement strand
TTGGTTTTTTGTTTTAGAAGTAGGTTTTTTTTTTGTTTTTTTTTTGGGGGGGGGGTCTTTTTAGCTAGTTTGGTTTTCTTGTTTGGTTGTCCTCTATTATCTTTTTGTATTTTTCAGTTGGTAACACTTTTTCATAATTCTAGAAGCTTAGTTTTTTTCATTTTCATTTCTTTGTTTTCCTGTTTGTATTCCCTTTATTTTTTCATGTTTTTGAGTTGGTAACATTTTTTTCATAATTCTATAAGTTGGTTTAGTATTTTTTCCATGATTTTGGCAGATGTACTTTTCTTTTTCATAATTTCTAGAGTTGGTTTACGGTTTTCCACTATTTTTATAGTCGCTTTGTTTTTTTTAATTAATTTTGGAAGTATATTCTTGTTTATTATATTCCAAGCAAGTTTGGTTTTCTATTAATTTGTTTTTCTTTCATATAATTTTCTATTTATGAACGTGAGTCGTATAATTTTCTTCCCCTTTTTCCTTATTTCCAGTTTTTTCTTCCTTTTTTCTCTTCAGTTTTTCTTTCACCCTATTCTCATTTATAGTTTTCAGCGCAAGTACTTTCCCTTTTACTCTATTAATCTTCAAAATTGTTGATCTTCAGAATTACAAGTATTTAAATTTTCTTTCCTCTGTCCTTCCCGCACGCAGAAACTTTATCACATAGTTATCATGTTTGTTTGTTTGTTCGTAAGTGTGATTGTCTCAAGAGCCGCTATCAACCGTGTGCGTGTGTGTTTCTATGTGTGTGTTTCTATGTGCGTGTTTCTTTGTGCGTGTGTATTTTCATTGTGTGTGTGTGTGTGTGTGTGTGTGTGTGTGTGTGTGTGTGTGTGTGTGTTTCCATTTGTGCTTCCGTGTGTGTTTTCATGTACGTCTCTCCGTGTGTGTGTGCTTTCATGTACGTCTCTCCGTGTGTGTGCGTTTCCATGTCTGTTTCCATGTCTGTTATCATGTGCGTGTTTCCATGTCTGTCTCCATGTCTGTTATCATGTGCGTGTTTCCATGTCTGTCTCCATGTCTGTTATCATGTGCGTGTTTCCATGTCTGTTGTCATGTGCGTGTTTCCATGTCTTATGTGCGTGTTTCCATGTCTGTTTCCGTGTGTACCCTTCCATGTCTCTGTAGAATTATTTGTGTGTGTGTGTGTGTGTGTGTGTGTGTGTGTGTGTGTGTGTGTGTGTGTGTGTGTGTGTGTGTGTAACTAGGCCACGACATTGGGTCCTCACTGTCCTACTTTCCTCCCTTAACAGTGCCCCTACTCAGTAAACTCGTTATCTCGCTTTCTTGGGGGGCTCCTTAATCTGACGGGGGGAGGCGAATGGTGGGAAGGAGGGACTCAAGGGGGGGGGGGGAAGAGACAGAGGGGGAAGAAGAGAGACCGAGGGGGAAGGAGTGACTCAGAAGGGACTAGAATGGGAGGGGAGGGGAGAAGGGACTAGAATGGGAGGGGAGGAGAGAAGGGACTAGAATGGGGAGGGGAGGAGAGAAGGGACTAGAATGGGAGAAGGGACTAGAATGGGAGGGAGGAGAAGGGACTAGAATGGGGAGGGAGGAGAGAAGGGACTAGAATGGGGAGGGAGGAGAGAGGGACTAGAATGGGGAGGGGAGGAGAGAAGGGACTAGAATGGGGAGGGGAGGAGAGAAGGGACTAGAATGGGGAGGGGAGGAGAGAAGGGACTAGAATGGGGAGGGGAGGAGAGAAGGGACTAGAATGAGGAGGGGAGGAGAGAAGGGACTAGAATGGGAGGGGAGGAGAGAAGGGACTAGAATGGGGAGGGGAGGAGAGAAGGGACTAGAATGGGGAGGGGAGGAGAGACTAGAATGGAGGAGGGAGAAGGGACTAGAATGGGGAGGGGAGGAGAGAAGGGACTAGAATGTGGAGGGGAGGAGAGAAGGGACTAGAATGGGGAGGGAGGAGAGAAGGGACTAGAATGGGAGGAGAGAAGGGACTAGAATGGGAGGGAGAAGGGACTAGAATGGGAGGGAGGTGAGCAGGGACTAGAATGAGGAGGGGAGGAGAGAAGGGACTAGAATGGGGAGGGAGGAGAAGGGACTAGAATGGGGAGGAGGAGGAAGAGAAGGGACTAGAATGGGAGGGAGGAGAGAAGGGACTAGAATGGGGAGGAGGAGAGGGAGGGGAGAAGGGACTAGAATGTGGAGGGAGGAAGGGACTAGAATGAGATGGGGAGGAGAAGGGGAAAAATGACAGGGGGAAGAGGGGGGGGTGACTCAAGGGGGAAGAGAGGGGGGTGACTCATGGGGGAGGAGGAGGGATTTGAGTGGTTCTAAGGCGAGGGGGGGGGGGGGGAGGAGGAGGACAGGAGTAAAGGGAGAGGAAAGGGAGGAAAGGGTGAAACTAAGGGAGGGGAGGAGTGGGGAAGGGGTAGGACTATGTAATCTTTCCATACTAGGTCAAGGTGGTGTGATCTGGGGCAGGTGAGAAGGCCACAGGTGCTACACAGGTGCCTCGCGCTAATTAACCGGTATATAGGTGTTTGAGATTTAGGTTTTCACTTTTGGACACTTTCTACCTATTTAATCTTGTCTGTAATATGAGTTTATATTTTAGTCTTCATTGATTTGATTGTTTTTTTTTTTGTGTATGAATTTTCGCTTTCACTTTCTATTTTTTCTCCCTTGCGTGTGTGTTTTTTTCCACTTTCTGACGCTTTTCTTTCCGAGTTTTCGCTCTCGGACACTTTCTAGTAATCTTTTCTTTAATTTGCACTTTATCATTACTCTATACAGGACTCCCCTATTCTCGTCCATTCACTTCACACAGCTTCTATTCACTTCAGACGATTTCTCTTCCCTCCAAACTGTTCTATATATACAAGACTCATTCCATTCCCTTCAGATTTGTACAAACTTTCCCAACGAAGACTACTCAACCATACACCTCATCCCCCCCTCTGTGTAACCCCCCCTTCCCCATTCCCATACACCTCCCATACACCTCATTCCCCCCCATGTGTAACCTTCCCTCCCCTTTCCCCTCCCCTCAGGTTTCTCCAGGAAGATGGAGGTATGCGGGGACGCGTCGTGGGGGTACTGGTACGAGGAGGTATGTGACGGGGTTGCCCACTGCCCCGACGCCTTCGATGAGCTGGAGTGCCCCTGTGACCTGCTGTTGCCCCCGGAGTACAAGTGTGATGGGTATTTCGACTGCCCGGACCTGTCTGATGAGCGTGGCTGTACTGAGAAAGGTATTGAGAGAGAGGGGGAGGGAGGGGAGAAGGGAAAGAAGGAAAGGGATAGGATGAGGATGAGGGGGAAGGGAATGAGGAAGAGAAGAGAGGGAAGGGGAGTAGAAACAATAGGAGGAAAGGGAGAGGGGGAAGGAAAAGAAGGAAAGGGATAGAATGAGGATGAGAGGAAGGGGGAGGAAGAGGAGAATGAGGGGCAAGGGGATGAGGAAGGGAAGAGAGGGAAGGGGAGTAGAGAGAAGAATAGGAGAAGGAAGGAGGATAAGCAGAGGAGGAAAAGAGGAAGAGGGTAGGACGAGGATGAGAAGGAAAAGAGAAAGGAGAAGGAGGATGAGGGGGAAGGGATGAAGAAGAGAAGAGAGATGGAAGGGGAGTAGAAACAAGAGGAGAGGAAGAGAAGGAGGGGTAGGATGAGAGAGGAAAAGGGTAGGAAGAGGAGGAAGAAAGGGAAGGGAGAGGGAGAGGAAGAGGAGGATGAGAGTGAGAGAGATTTTGAATAAGAATGTTAGGGAAGGAAAGATAAGGGAATGTTGTTGTTTTTCCTCTTCTTCCTACTTCTTCATTTTTTCTTCATTCTCCTTCATCTCCAGAATCTGTCCCTCTCCAGCATCTGTTCATCTTTATTGTTTCATCTTCAGTCTCTTCTTCATCTCCTATCTTTATCTCCCATCTTCTTTATCTCCCATCTTCTTTATCTCCCATCTTCTTTATCTCCCATCTTCTTTATCTCCCATCTTCTTTATCTCCCATCTTCTTTATCTCCCATCTTCTTTATCTCCCATCTTCTTCATCTCCATCTCCCTCTTCTCCATCTTCATCTCTCTCTTCATATTAAACACCGTAACCACTAACCCTCAATCTTCATCTAACTCATTATCTTCCTCCTCCTCCTCCTCCTCAGGCTGCAGCACAGGTGAGCACAGGTGTGGCGGGGGCAGGTGTGTGGGGGCAGAGCAGGTGTGTGACGGTGTGGACGACTGCAGAGACGGCACGGACGAGGCCTTCTGTTGGCGCCTGTCCCCCACGGCCCTCGAAGTCACGGTGAGTGTGTGTGTGTGTGTGTGTGTGTGTGTGTGTGTGTGTGTGTGTGTGTGTGTGTGTGTGTGTGTGTGTGAGATAACAGGTTAGAGGATGAAGTGGGTGACGATGGGAAGGGAAGAGGATGCAGGAAAGTAAAAGAGGATGGTAATGGTGAAATAATAATAGTGAATTGATAAAGATAGATATTAAAGATATGTCAATGTTGAGATAAAATAGACAGACAGATATAGTTGTTCTGATATAGAATGACAGATAGATAAAAAAAAGTAGACAGGTAGACACAGATAATAAGAAAAACAGACACCGATTAACCAGATACATATAGATAGATAGATAGATAGATAGATGACCAACTAACAAGGCAAAAAATACATAGATGAACATAGATAGGTAGACAATATAACTAGGCAAAGACAGACACAGATAAACAAGATATAAAGACACAGATAAATAAATAAAGATAAACAAATTAATCAACCAGGAAAAAACACGGAAACAAAAAACAACAAAAAAAAAAACGCTAAAAACTAACATCCCTCTCTCCCCCTTTTTCCCCTTCTCCCCCAGGGCTACGTGAGTCGCTGGAGCGAGGGTTACCTGCAGGTGAGGCGCGGGGGGGCGTGGCTCCCTGTGTGCGTGGCGAGGGAGCGCGACCCCCGCCCTCTGGTGACCAAATACTGCGACGAGGTGGTGGGGGAGGCGAGGTGAGTAGGGGAGTAGGAAGGGGTGATGGAAGGGGAAGATGGTGGAGTGAGGATGAAAAAGAGGATGGGAGGATAAGAAAGAAGTAGATTAATAGGAAGAACGGAGAGAGAAAGACTAAAGGAAGAGGGGGATGATGAAAGAGGGGAACAAAGGATGGGTGATGATGGGGAGGGGATAAAGTGGTGATGAGAGAAAGAAAATGGAAGAGGGGTAAAGATAGATAAAGAAAGGCAGAGTTATTAGATAAGGATGGATGAGAATGCAAGAAAAGTAGAGCGGCGCAGTGTTAAGGGGGAAAGAATGACTATAGAAAATAAAGAGTCGTAAATGTTAATAATCTCTCTTTACACGTGAATTTACAACCCTAATTATCACACCTGGCCACATATCGCACCTAGGGCCACATATCGCACCTAGGGCCACATATCGCACCTAGGGCCACATATCGCACCTAGGGCCACATATCACACCTAGGGCCACATATCACACCTAGGGCCACATATCACACCTAGGGCCACATATCACCCCTGGGACCACATATCACACCTAGGGCCACATATCACACCTAGGGCCACATATCACCCCTGGGACCACATATCACACCTAGGGCCACATATCACTCCTAGGCCACATATCACCCCTGGGACCACATATCACACCTAGGGCCACATATCACTCCTAGGGCCACATATCACTCCTAGGGCCACATATCACACCTAGGGCCACATATCACACCTAGGGCCACATATCACCCCTAGGGCCACATATCACCCCTGGGACCACATATCACACCTAGAGCCACATATCACCCCTGGGACTACATATCACACCTGCCCTGTCCTCTTACCCACCTGTCTAACCCAATTACAGGTACAACACTGACTCCTACGTCCTTGAACCTGTGCCCCCATCATCATCAGCTAACACACCTGGCTGGGCCCTGTACGGAGGCGAGGGCGTGCAGGTGAGAGTGGAGGACAGGTGTGATGGCGGCAAGGTGATTAAAGTTACCTGTGGCACCCCGACCTGTGCTAATGAGACCGTGCGGGCGAAGAGGATGCTGGGTGAGTGTTTTGTGTTGTTTGTGTGTTTGTTTGTGTGTGTCTTTGTGTGGTATTTTGTTTGTATTTATATGTCTGTATGCTTGTTTTCTTGTTTGAGTACATTGTTTGAGTTGATTTTCTTCGTTTGCTTTGAATGTTTGTCTTTTTCTTAATGAGAGGCAGAGAAGGGAAAGGTTTGTAAAAGTATGACTGAAGGAAAGAAAGTAGGTAGGAAAAGGGAAGGAGGAGGAATAGGAGAGAAAGAGAGAGGAGGTGGAAAACTAAGGAACGAGAAGCAAGGGAAGTAAAAAGGAAAATAACGAGCGGGAAAGATTAGGAAAAGGGGGAAGAAGAGGGAAAAAAAGGAGGAAAAGGAGGAGGAGGGAGAGTAGATGAAAAATATGGAAAGAAAATCAGCAAGAGAGAAGAAGATGAAGACAACGGAAAGGAAACAGTAGGAGGCGGAAGAAGAGGAGGAGGAGGAATAAGAGGGAGGGAGAGTAGTAGGAAGAGGAGGAGGAGGAGGAGGAGGAATAATAGGTGGGAGCCCTGAGGAAGGAGAGAACAATAATCTTCCTCCACAGTTAACTCCTCCAAGGCCACGAAGGAGGAGGAGGAGGAAGAGGAGGAGGAGGAGGAAAGAGGAACGAAACACAAGGACGAGAGGGAGGACGAAGAAAACGAAGAGGAAAAAGAGGAAAATAAGACAAAAGATAAACAAAACTGGATAAACAAGAGGAACAAGAGGGAATCAGAAGGGAAGAAGAGGAGTAAAGAGGAGGAGGAGGAGAGGGGGAAGATGAGGGTGGTGGGGGGGACGGAATCGGAGCCCTTTAAATACCCCTTCATCGTCGCCATCTTCAAGAACGGCGTCTTCTCCTGCGGGGGCTCCATCGTCAGCGCCTCCGTCATCCTCACCGCTGCCCACTGCGTCGGGAGGTAAGGACCCAGCCCTCTAACACCTCTCCTGACGATGCTACTAACACCTACTAACACGGGAACTAACTGACTAAGCTTACTCCTCACTTGTATTCACTCCACTAACACAACAGACTGCTACTGACGCTGGTACCAACACTCCTACTGACACTGCAACTAACACCTACTAACACGGGAACTAACTGACTAACTAAGCTTACTCCACACTTGTATTCACTCCACTAATACTAACACTTACTACTAACATACTGCTACTGACGATGGTACCAACACTCCCACTGATACTAACACCTACTAACACGGGAACTAACTGACTAACTAAGCTTACTCCACACTTGTATTCACTCCACTAATACTAACACTTAGTAGCAGTTGCTACTGACGCTGGTACTTACACTCCTACTTACACTGACACTAACCATTGATCTTAACTCTTGCTTACGACTCACTGGTACTAAACTTACGCTACTACTAATAATTATACTAACGCTAATACCAACACCAATACTACCAACACTAACACACCCTCTTAATAACACGGCTACTTACACTAACCAATGATCTTGCTTGCTTTTCACTGGTACTAAAATCACTGATGCTACCACTAATACTAACACCAATACTAACACTAACAGTAACACTAACAATACTAACACCAATTCACTAATACTAATACTAACACTAATATAAACGTTTTTTTATCATAATCTAAATATTGCTACGATTCTAAGTTACCTAACCTATCAATTTCCTTCTCTTTTCACCTATCCCCTTTTCCTCCTCCCCTTCCTTCCCTAGTAAATTACAGCCTCCTCCTCCTCTTCCTTAATTATCCTCCTAAATGATGATGATATGTTTGGCCTTAACCTCTTTTTTTCACTCATCATTTTCTACTTCACTACTACTACTACTACTACTACTACTACTATTACTTTTGCCTCCAGCTCTCTTCTCTCCTTCCTGCCTTAACCCTTCCATCAGATTTTCCCATTATTTTTTTTTCTCCTCCTCCTCCTCCTCCTACATTCCTCCCCACTTTCGGTCTTTTGTAAATCTCAGTTCTCTCCTTGCTGCTTCCTCTCCTCCTCCTTCTCCTTCTCCTCCCTCTTTTTTTTTTTTTCCTTCCCTTCCCTTATTTATCTCCACTGTGCCATTTATGCGTTTTCTTTCTTCTTTCTTTTCATTTTCCTCCACCTTTTTCTTTTTTATCTTTTCTCTTTCATGTCTTTCTACTTTCCCCCCATTCATTCTCCTCTTTTTCTTCTCTTTTCTCCTTGATCTTTCTTTTACTTTCTTCTATCTTTCCTCCCCTCTTTCTCCCCCTCCTCCTCCCCTTTCATGTGCCTCTGCTTTTCCTCACCCATTTTCCTCTCCATTTCTTCTTCTCTCCTCCTCCTTTTCCTCTTATCTTTTCTCCCTCTTCTATCTCTCCATCATTCTTCCTTCTTTTCTCCCCTCTTTCTCCCTATCCTTCACCCCGTCATCATCTCCCTGACTGCTGTTTCTCCCCTTTACCTCCCTCCCCCTTCTCTTCCCTCCCCTTTCTCTCCCCTCCCCCTTCCATTCCCTCCCATTACCTTGTACTTTCCCCTTTCCCACCTATTACAAACACGTCTTTCAAGGTTGCAACTAATAGGGGGAGGGTGGGGGAGAGGAGGGCTAATGGGGTACCTGGATAAACACACAGGTAATACAGGTAATGACAGGTAATTAGGGGGAGGAAGAGAGTAAGTGACGGGTAAACGGATAGCTCAGGTGCGAAAACAGGTAACATGCTTGATTAGGATGAAAGTGAAAGGCAGATGCTGATAATTAGTGGTTAATGAGTTAAAACACACAGGTAATACAGGTAATGACAGGTAATTAGAGGGAGGAAGAGAGTAAGACAGGTAAATGGATAGCTCAGGTGAGATAAGACAGGTAACTTGCTTGATTAGGATAAAAGTGAAAGGTAGATGTTAGTAATTGAAAACACACAGGTAATACAGGTAATGACAGGTAATTAGAGGGAGGAAGAGAGTAAGAGACAGGTAAATGGATAGCTCAGGTGAGATAAGACAGGTAACTTGCTTGATTAGGATGAGACTGAAAGGTAGATGCTGGTAATTGGTGGTTAATGAGATAAGACACACAGGTAATACAGGTAATGACAGGTAATTAGAGGGAGGAAGAGAGCAAGTGACAGGTAAACGGATAGCTCAGGTGAAATAAGACAGGTAACTTGCTTGATTAGGATAAAAGTGAAAGGTAGATGTTAGTATTTGAAAACACACAGGTAATACAGTTAATAACAGGTAATTAGAGGGAGGAAGAGTAAGACAGGTAAATGGATAGCTCAGGTGAGATAAGACAGGTAACTTGCTTGATTAGGATGAGACTGAAAGGTAGATGCTGGTAATTGGCGGTTAATGAGATAAAACACACATGTAATACAGGTAATTAGGGGGAGGAAGAGAGTAAGAGACAGGTAAATGGATAGCTCAGGTGACATAATAATCCTCCTCCCATTTTCTTTTTCCTTTTCCACTTCTTTTCTTTCACTTTTTTTTTTCCTTTTTAATATCCTTTTAGTTCTGTCTTTTCACCCCCCTCCCCCTCCCCCTTTCTCCACTTCTTTTCTTTACTGTTTTTCTCTTTTTAATGTCCTTTTAGTCCTTTCCTTTTCATCCCAACTCATTTTCTCTCCTTTCCCACCTTTCTCTTCTTTTCCACTTCCTGTTTTTCCGTTTTTAACATCCTTTTAGTCCTTTTCTTTTTCATCCCAATCCCAATTTCTCTTCTTTTTTCCCCTCACTTTCTGTTTTTCCCTTTTTAATATCCTTTTAGTCCTGTTCTTTTTCATCCCAATCCCAATTTCTCTTCTTTTTTCCCCTCACTTTGTTTTTCCCTTTTTAATATCCTTTTAGTCCTGTTCTTTTTCATCCCAATCCCAATTTCTCTTCTTTTCCCCCCTTCTCTTCTTTTCCACTTTCTGTTTTTTCCTTTTTAATATCCTTTTAGTCCTGTTCTTTTCATACCAACTCATTTTCTCTCCTTTCCCCTCTTTTTCCACGACTCCCTTTCCTTCCAACATTTCCCTATTGACATCTTTTTTATTACTTTCCTCTCTTCATCCTAACCCTCCTTTCCCTCCCCTTCCCTTTCTCCCTTTTTCATTCCTTTCTCCTTCTTTTACCTTACTTTTCAAACCCACTTGTTTTCAATCTCCACTTCGTACTCTTTCATTCACTCATCTTTTCCCTTTCTATACCACTTTACTCTTCCCTTCCCACACCCTGATATTTACTTTTTTTTTATCCGTTCTCCCTATTCCTCCTCTCTAAACCAACATCCTTTCCCTTCCTCCCCAACTAGCATCTCCTCCCCACATTCCCTTTTTCTCCACAATGAATCCTTCGTTGTTTATCAATCTTCCCATACCAACACCTCTTCCAGCGTTCCCAGATTATCGTATTCACCGCATCGTCTTTATTACTTTAAGCCTTAAACTCTCGTACCTACACAAATAACGATAGAAAATTGAAGTTAGCGTTAAAACTCCTATTTATTGATGTTGGTTGTTTGTTTTTGTATTAGTTATTGGTCAGAAACTACGAAAATGCAATGCGATGAGTACGATAATTTGGCAACGCTGACCTCTTCCCCCTTCCAGTCCTCCCCACAGTGACCCCCCAGCCCTATACGAGGTCCAAGCGGGCATGTTCCGACGCAATTCCTGGTCCCCTTATGAGCAGAGTCGCCGGGTCGCTAAAGTCACGCTACACCCCAAGAACAACCGGCTGGAGAATGATGTGGCGCTCTTCATCCTAGCCACACCTCTGCAGCTCAACAGGTAAGGATGTGGTGGTGTTATGAGGGGAAGGAAGGGGGAGGGTATGAGGGATATGAGGGAGATCAAAGTAGGAATATATGAAAAGGAAAATAGAAAGAAAAGGATGAGGAGAAGCAGAGGAAGGAAGGAAAGGAAAGAAAGGAAGGGAAGGAAAGAAAAAGGAAGGAAAGGAAAGAAAAAGGAAGGAAAGGAAAGAAAAAGGAAGGAAAGGAAGGAAAAAGGAAGGAAAGGAAGGAAGAAAGGAAAGGAAGCAAGCAAGGAAGGAAGCAAGGGAGGGAGGATACGGAGTAAAAACAAAACAAAAAAAACTTGTGAAGAGAAAGGAAGTTGATGTAAAAAAAAAAAAAAAAATCAATTGGTAGTATTTCACCTGTTCCAATTTTGGTTTCCTTTAATTACAAAACTAAATGAATGAGTTTGTTCGTTTGTACAGGTGGGTGCGTCCCGTGTGCCTGGCCAAACACCTGAAGCCCCAGAAAGACCACATGTGCACCGTGGCAGGCTGGGGCACGCTGAAGGAGGGGGGCAAGACAGGTGAGTGGAAGACAGGTGTGTAGGCAAGGCTAATGAGGAGACAGAGGGGAGGTCAGGGTGAAAGGGAAAGTGAGGGTAATTACAGCTACTTCTTTCCCCATTTTTGTAACTTTTCCTTCATTTTTTTGCAGCTTTTCCATTTCTACTTTTTCCCTTTCCTATTTTTGTAACTTTTCCTGCATTTTTTATCTTTTCCTTTTCTACTTTTTTCCCATTTTTGTAACTTTTCCTTCATTTTTTTTACCTTTTCCATTTCTACTTTTTCCCTTTCCTATTTTTGTAACTTTTCCTTCATTTTTTATCTTTTCCTTTTCTACTTTTTCCCATTTTTGTAACTTTTCCTTCATTTTTTGCAGCTTTTCCATTTCTAATTCCCCATTTTTTGTAACTTTTCCTTCATATTTTGCAGCTTTCCCATTTCTACATTCCCAACTTTTGTACCTCATTTTTTGCAGCTTTCCCATTTCTACTGTCCCCATTTTTGTAACTTTTCCTTCAGTTTTTTCACCGTTTCCATTTCTACTTTTTCCCATTTTTACCCTTTCTCACACTCTTCCTTCTCCCCATCCTTGCCCCATTATGACCCCTTTACACAATTCTCACCCCCTATTTTTTTTAACTCCTCCCCCCTTTTAGCCGTCAGCCTGCGTGAGGTGGAGCTCCCCGTGCTGTCCACCTGTATGGGAGACACTCACCTTGGGGACCACGAGGTGTTGTGTGCCGGCCACCCCCTGGGGCAGAAGGACGCCTGCCAAGGGGACTCTGGAGGACCCTTGATGTGTATTGGGTGAGTGGCGCTTCCTTTGTCTTTCTTCCTCTTCTTTTTTTCCTCTTATGTTATCTTCCATTCTTCCTCTTCTTTTCCTCTCCTTCTTCTCTTCTTCCTCTTCTCCTTTTCCTCTTCTTCTTTTCCTCTTATGTTATCTTCCATTCTTCCTCTTCTTTTCCTCTCCTTCTTCTCTTCTTCCTCTTCTCCTTTTCCTCTTCTTCTCTTCTTCCTCTTCTTCTTTTCCTCTTCATATTATCTTCCATCCTTTCTATTCTTCCTCCTCTTCTTTTCCTCTATCTTCTATCCTTTCTCTTCTTCCTCGTCTCTTCTTTTCCTTCATGAGTCACCTGTCTTATCTCACCTGAGCTATCCATTTACCTGATTTTACTTTTCCTCCACTAATTACCTGTCATTACCTGTATTACTTGTGTTTATCCAGGTACCCCATTAGCCCACTTCTTCCTCTCCTCCCCCCATTAGTTGCAACCTTGTTTATCTCTTTATTTTTTTTCATTCCCTCGTGTGTATTTGGGTGAATGGCTCTGCCCCTCTTCTTCTTCCCCTCTTCTTCCTTATATCTTATCTTTCTCTTCCCTTATTAGTATTGGGTGAGTGGATCTTCTTCCCCTTTCTTTTTTATCTCTTTTTCCCTCTTCCTCCTCTTCCTCTCCATCTTTCTCTACACACACACACACACACACACACACACACACACACACACAGAGGAAGGAGGGTACGTGCATGCCATCCACTCCTGATTGCATGAGTGAGTGAGAGGAGGAGGAGGAGGAGAGGGAGAGGGAGGGATAGAAGGGTAAGGATAGCACTGTTTTTCTTCCCACCCTCTCTCTCTCTCTCTCTCTCTCTCTCTCTCTCTCTCTCTCTCTCTCTCTCTCTCTCTCTGGCTCCTACGCAGTTTCTCTCCTTTTCATCATTTTGTTTATTTTTTATATTGTTGCTTTCATAATTCTCTCTCTCTCTCTCTCTCTCTCTCTCTCTCTCTCTCTCTCTCTCTCTCTCTCTCTCTCTCTCTCTCTCTCTCTCTCTCTCTCTCTCTCTCTCTCTCTCTCTCTCTCTCTCTCTCTCCGTAAACAAAGACAATATCTTCATCTGTTTTTCCCCTCCATTCTTCCCTTCTTCCTTGTCTTCTCTCCTTCCTTCCTTCCTCTTCTTCTTCCCCTCCTTCCTTCCCATCTCCCGTTCCTTCCTTCCTTCCCTTCTACCCGTCCTTCTATACTTCCCTTCCATCCCCTCTTCTCCCTTCCCCTCTCTTCCCCCTTTCCACATAAACGAGAACAAACAGAAGAATAAGGGCAATGACAATCATCCTATTTCCCCTCATTCCTCCTTCCTTCCCCTTCCTTCAAGAGTAATAATTTAATATACTCTGTTTCTTTCTCCCTCTCACTTGTCCCTCGTCCTCTTTCATATTCGTCTGTTCTCTCCCCCTCCGCAATGTCTCCCTTTTTATCCTTCTTCCCATTTTCTTTCCTCTTTTTTTTGCTCGTATTTCTCTTCCCCTTCTCTCCCTTGTCCCTCTTTCTTTTACTCTTCTTTTATCATCCATCCTTTCTCTTCTTCCTCCTCTCTTCTTCCTTATGCCTTATCTTCTCTTTCTCTTCCTTCATCAGTACTGGGTGAGCGTATTTTCTTCCCCTCTCCTCTTTATCTCCTTTTCCCTTATCTTCTCTTACTTATCCAATATTTCCTATTATCATACTCTTCTTCCTTCTCCTCTTTTGTTTATTTTCTTTTACCTTTCATTTTCTCTTCCTCTCCCTAGCTAACAACTCTCCTCTTTCCCTTCTCTCTCCCATGACATTATTTCCCCTTCCTCCTCCTCTTCCCCTTTTCTCTCCAACAATATTTTAAGTTCCCTTCTCCCCTCCCCTTCTTCCTCTCCCCTTCCCTCTCCAATTGATACACCTTCCCCTCTTCCTCCCCTCTCTCCCCTCCAAAGCCTAACCTCCCCTTTTCTCTCCCCCCCCCGCCCCCCCTGCAGGAGTGAGGAGGGGTGGGTACAGGCCGGGGTGGTGTCCTTCGGGGAGGGGTGTGCGCGCGCGGGTAATGCAGGCGTGTACGGTAGGATCACTCATTACCACGCCTGGATCATTAAAAGCATAGGTGAGTGTGTACCTGTGTGTGTTTTTGTTTTCTCCGTTAATATTTTTTGGGGGGGTTTTCTGTATTTTTTTCTTCATTAATATTTTTTGTTTTTCTTTGTCCTATTTTTTCTTTGTTTTTTGTTTGTTTTCCTGTGTATTTTCTTTCTTCATTAATATTTTTGTTTTTTGTTTTTCTTTCTTATTTTGTTTTTCTTTGATTTCGTTATCTTTTTTATATATTTTTGTTTTTGTTAATATTTTTTTTTGTTTTCTTTGATTTTTCCCCGTTTTTTTCGTTTTTTTGTTTTCTCTGATTTTTATTTTGCTTGGCTTTGTTTATTTTGTTTACCTGAGCATATTGGTTTTCTCTATTAACTTTTTTTGATGGTCCATAAATCAGCGGTCACCTGTCTCTCTGTTTACCTGTGCGAGTTCCAATTACTATCTTTTTAACTCTTTATTGTATTGCTTGTTTTAATTATTGTTTAGTCCGTCTGTTCTCCATTCATATATTGCTACTTCCACTATTTCTTTCATTGGTGTTTATCAAGTCCATTCCTCCTTCGTTTATTGCATATTTCAACTTTCTTTCAATTCAACTATCTTTCAATTGCACATTTTAACTTTTTTTCAACTGCACATTTCAACTTTCTTTCAATTCTATCCTTCATTCACTGTTCCCTTTAATTATTACGGAGATCCATGACTGCAAGTGTTATTATCCAGTCTATTCTGTCTTCATTTATTACTAATTACTCCACTAATTCCCCGTTACCTGCCCTCTTTCCCTTATCACACAGGTGGGAAGATGAGGGGGCGGACGGGGGGAGCGACGGGGGAGGTGACGGTAAAGCAGGTGTGCGGGGGCGTCACCTGTCGGCTCACGGGGGGCACCTGTCTACCGATCGAGAAAGTGTGCGACGGGAAGGTGAGTTTGGCCACCTGTTTGACGCCTCACCTGTAATTAACCTCATTTCTTGGTCATTATTTTATTAGGTCGCCATTTTTCTTATCTGTATATCATATCTCCTTCCTACTCCTCCTTCCTCTCGCTTTCTCCTCTTTCTCTTCCCCTTCCCTCTCCAACAATGGTATAACTTCCCCTCTTCCACTCCTCCTTCCTCTCGCTTTCTCCTCTTTCTCTTCCCCTTCCCTCTCCAACAATGGTATAACTTCCCCTCTTCCACTCCTCCTTCCTCTCCCCTTCCCCTTTTTTCTTCCCCTTCCCTCTCAATCAATGATATAACTTCCCCTCTTCCACTCCTCCTTCCTCTCCCCTTTCCATCTTTTTTCTTCCTTCCCTCTCAACAATGGTATAACTTCCCTCTTCCACTCCTTCCTCTCCCCTTCCCCTTTTTTCTTCCCCTTCCCTCTCCAACAATGGTATAACTTCCCCTCTTCCACTCCTCCTTCCTCTCCCCTTCCCCTTTTTTCTTCCCCTTCCCTCTCCAACAATGGTATAACTTCCCCTCTTCCACTCCTCCTTCCTCTCCCCTTCCCCTTTTTTCTTCCCCTTCCCTCTCAATCAATGATATAACTTCCCCTCTTCCGCTCCTCCTTCCTCTCCCCTTTCCTTTTTTTTCTTCCCCTTCCCTCTCAATCAATGATATAACTTCCCCTCTTCCGCTCCTCCTTCCTCTCCTTCCCTCTTTTCTTCCCTTCCTCTCCAACACTGGTATAACTTCCCCTCTTCCACTCCTCCTTCCTCTCCCCTTCCCCTTTTTTCTTCCCCTTCCCTCTCAATCAATGATATAACTTCCCCTCTTCCGCTCCTCCTTCCTCTCCCCTTCCCCTCTTTTTCTTCCCCTTCCCTCTCAAACAATGGTATAACTTCCCCTCTTCCACTCCTCCTGCCTCTCCCCTTCCCCTTTTTTCTTCCCCTTCCCTCTCAATCAATGATATAACCTCCCCTCCTCCACTCCTCCTTCCTCTCCCCTTCCCCTCTTTCTCTTCCCCTTCTCTCTCAATCAATGATATAACCTCCCCTCCTCCACTCCTCCTTCCTCTCCCCTTCCCCTCTTTCTCTTCCCCTTCTCTCTCAATCAATGATATAACCTCCCCTCCTCCACTCATCCTTCCTCTCCCCTTCCCTCTCAATCAATGATATAACTACCCCTCTTCCTCTCCTTTCCCCTCCCCTCTCTCACCTCCCCCTCCTCTTCTCTAAAGTCTAACCTCCCCTTCCTTCTAATACTACCTCTCTCTTTCCCCTCTTTCTCTTCCCCTTCCCTCTCCCACAATCATATATAGCTTCCCCGTTTCCTCTCCTCCCCCTCTCCCCTCCTCTTTCTCTCTAAAACCTACCCTCCCCTTCTTACTTCTCCCTCTCCCCTTCCCCCTTCTTTCTCTTCCCCTATCCCTCTCAAACAATGATATAACTTACCCTCTTTCTCTCCTCCCCAAAGCCTAACCTCCCCTTCTTCCCTCTCCCCTTTTCATCTCCTTTCTCTCCCCACTCTTCTCTCCTTTCTCTCCCCTTACTCCTCTCTCCTTTCTCTTCTCTCTTATCTCCCTTTCCTCCCCTTACATAACTCCCTCTTTTCTCCTAACAAACTTTTCCCTTTTCCCGGTAATTCTTTTCATTCATTTCCCTTTCGTTAATTTGTTCCTCCCCCCCTTTCATTTCCCTTACCACTAATTACCCCTTTCACTCCCCTTAACTCTAATTACTCCCTTCAGTCCCCCTTACCTTAACCACTTAACTCCACCTATCAATTAGTCATCCCTTTCAAGTACAGTTTTCCCTCGTTAATTACTTGTATTTATCTGTAGTAACTTTCCCTTTCACTCACTCTCCCTCACCTTTCTCCTTCCTCCTTCCACTAATCTTTCTCCTTTCTCCTTCCTCCTTCCACTAATCTTTCTCCTTTCTCCTTCCTCTTCTCACTAATCTTTCTCTTTTCTCCTTCCTCTTCTCACTAATCTTTCTCCTTTCTCCTTCCTCTTCTCACTAATCTTTCTCCTTTCTCCTTCCTCTTCTCACTAATCTTTCTCGTTTCTCCTTCCTCCTCCCACTCTTTCTCCCTTCTCCTTCACTTATCTCTCCTACCTCTTACCCCTTCTTTTTTCCATCTCATCTCCCCTTTCTATCTCCCCATTCGTAAGTTTTGTACCCTCACTCTTTTCTCCTTTCTCCCTCTACTCCCCTCTCCTTTTCCTCCTCGCTTCATCTCCCCTTCCTCCTCCTCCTCTATCTCCCCTTTCTTTCCACTCTTCTCATCTTCTCTCCCATTCATCTTATGTTCCTCCATACCAATTAACATTTTTCTCTCTGCCCCATTTCCCCTTTCCCTCCATTCCTCTTTTCTCCCATTTCCTTCCCCTTATCTCCCCTTCCTCCCCGTCATCCTCATTTCCCACCCCCCCTCACTAATCTTGCCTCCTCCTCCCTCCCCCACCTTATTCATCTCTTTCCTCCCATTTCCTCCCCCCTCATCTCCCCGTCGTCATCATTCCCCCCCACTAATCTTGCCTCCTCCTCCTCCCCCCCCCTTTGGCCCCTCAGGTGGACTGTCTGGAGGCCGAGGACGAGATGAACTGCATGGACTCCGGCTTCGAGGACGAGATAGAGAGCGAGAACAGAGTCGATGACCACGAGATAGAGAGCGAGAACAGAGTCGATGACCAAGACCAGGGCCACGATGAAGACCAAGATCGTAACTACAACGACGATGACTACTACGACTACTACGACGAAGGTGGGGAAGAGGAGGGGATGAATTACCGATCGAATTCCATTGCCAAGGATTCCAGCACCATATCCTCCCGTTCAAGTATTCCAGAAACGGTTCCCAGCACAGACAACGCAGATTCCAGTGTTCCTGATGCCATTCCCGAAGCAGAAGTCGCCCATTCCTATATTCCAAACCCAGAAATCTTCAGAAATCCAGAGGCCATTCCCAGTCCAGAAAATGGTGATTCCAGTATTCTTGAAGCCATTCCAAGCCAAGAAAGTCCTAATTCCAGTGTTCTTGATGGTATTCCAAATCCAGAAGTCTACTATTCCTATATTCCAAGTCCAGAAACCTATAATGGGTATATTCCAAAGGCTATTCCAAGGTCAGGTAACATTCCAGAGCACATTCCCAAGGTCTCTAGTTCTATAGGTTACCGGGCTCGAACTGGTGGCGACGTGACCTCAAGCGACCAGACCACCGCGCAGGGTCAGGACGCATGCGCAGTGAAGCGGGTCACGGTCGGAGAAGTCCTACAGGAGCTTGAGAGGATCCTGTGCAGTGCTGAGGAGTTCCTGTGCACTGAGTAAGCTTTTTTATTTTTTGTTTATTTATTTTAGGTTTCTTGTTTTAAATTTCTCCTTTTTCTTTTTTTTCCTCTCTTTTTTTTCTTGTTTATCAATATTTAGTTTTCTTGGTTCAAATTTCTCCCCTTTCTCTTTTTTCTTCTTTTTTTTTGTTTATTTTAGGTTTCTTGTTTCAAATTTCTCCTCTTTCTTTTCCATTCTCTTTTTTTTTTGTTTATCTATATTTAGTTTTCTTGGTTCAAATTTCTCCCCTTTCTCTTTTCTCTTCTTTTTTTCTTGTTTATTTTAGGTTTCTTGCATTAAATTTCTCCTTTTTCTTCCTTTTTACTTTCTTCTTATTTATTTACATTTAGTTTTCTTGTTCCAAATTTCTCCTAATTCTCTTTTCTCCTTTTTTTTCTCGTTTATCAATTTTAGGTTTCTTGCATTGAATTTCTCTTTCATTCTCTTCCTCTATTTTCTTGTTCATATATATTTAGTGTTCTTGTTTCAAATTTCTCGTTTTTCTCTTCCTCTTCCTCTTTATTTCTAGTTTATTTTTTTATAGTTTTGTTTCAAATGTCTTCTCTTTTCTTTTTTCTCACTCGTTTATTTTCATTTAGTTATCTCGTTTTCAATTTCTCCTTTCTCATTTTTTTCACTTTTTCTTCTCACCTTCTCTCCCCTCTTCCCTCCCCCCTTTTTTCTTTTCCTTCCTGCCTTCTCTTTCCCATCTATTTCACCTTCTCTTTCCCCTCTGCTCCACCTCTCTACCCTCACTTACCGCCCTCCCACCTTCTCTTTTCCCTCTTCTCATCTTCCCCTCACCCCCCCCCCCCCTCCTCCAGCGTGCCGGAGTGCGTGCCCGCGGCCAGCCGGTGTGACGGGTCGCCGCAGTGCGTGGACGGGTCGGACGAGCGGGCGTGTGGGTGCAAGGCGCGGCTGGAGGCGGCGGGGCGCGGGGACCTGCTGTGCGACGGTCACCCAGACTGTGCCGACCTTACGGATGAGGACTGTGGTGGGTGACTCTTGACCTTACTGAACTGTGACCCGAACCTGTCTTAGCCTGGTCTAGCTATAACTCTAACCTTGCCTAACTAACCCTAACCTCGTCGTACTGTGACCCTAAACTTCGTCTTTCTATACCCTTTTAAACTTGTCTTACTATAATCTTAAACTGTCTAACTATAATCCTAGCCTTGCCTAACTAACCCTAACACTATAATCTTAAACTGTCTAACTATAATCCTAGCCTTGCCTTACTAACCCCAACCTTGTCTTAACCTAGTCTAACTTTAACCGATCCTTAACAACTATAACCTTGCCTAACTAACCCTAGCCTTGTCTTACTATAACCTGAAACTTGTCTAACTCTAACCCCTAACCTTGCCTAACTAACCCCTGACCTTTCTTAACTTTGACCCTTAACTGTGCCTTACTATAACCCTAACATTACCCAACTTTAACCCAGGCACTGTTTGTTCATTCAGTAAATTCATATATGCTTCTTCTACCAAACAAAGTATATAAGCTCCTTCTTCGTTGATTTTTGCAATAACTTTCTGCCTGTCCTATGTTTAAAGACGGGAACAAAGACCTACACTGGGCGAAAAATGGACAAAGAAATTCAGCAAAGGAGAAGGGAAAGGAGAACACTTAAAATTGCGGTGGACGGACTGTGTGAAGAGCGGTTTCCCATAAATTATTTTCACTCGACTATAATTACCCTCCTTTTTTCTTCTTGATACGAGAGAACGAACAAATATACCTTTAACCCGTCCGCTGCGGTTGCCCCGGATTTTGCTTTCCTGGCAGCCTGGTAACATATAGTTCTAGGTCTTTCTCTGCCTCTGTGGTGGATAGTGGAGTGTTTCCCATGTGGTATTGGTGTGCTGGATATCCCTTCACTGGTAGCCTGGTAACATACACTCCCAGGTCTTTCTCTGCCTCTGTGGTGGATAGTGGAGTGTTTCCCATGTGGTATTGGTGTGCTGGATATCCCTTCACTGGTAGCCTGGTAACATACACTCCCAGGTCTTTCTCTGCCTCTGTGGTGGATAGTGGAGTGTTTCCCATGTGGTATTGGTGTGCTGGATATCCCCTCCCAAGGTGTAGGACTTTACATTTTTCTTCACTGACTTGTACCAGCCACTTTTTGTTCCATTCCTGTAGCTTGGTGATGGCTTCTTGTAGGAAATCCGCAGTCAAGGGGTTAAGTAAATTATAGAGTATAGACCTAACAAAATCGATCCTTCCCAGAGCCATGTGATGCTGAGGCGCCGTTCCACTGTGCCCGCAGCGGCCAGTGTGTGAAGGTGACCCAGCTGTGCGACACGCGGAAGGACTGTACCCACGGCGAGGACGAGATGGACTGCCGTGAGTGCTAAAGGGTCCGGGGGGAGGGGGGGAGATGGTATAGAGGGAAAGGGAGGGTAAAGAGGTAAGTTGAGGAGTTGATAAAGAGGAGGAGAATGGAAAAGGGAATAGAAGTAAGGAAGGGAAAGGAAAAATAAGGGAAAGTGATGCTATAGAGAAGGTAGAGAAGGGAAAAGACACTGTTGGGAATTAAGGGACGCTAACAGGAAGGAAAAAAAAGTAAAGATTGATTTAGAAGATGAGACAAAGGAAGAAAAATACAAATATATGATGATAAAGGGGAAAATAAGGCAGATAAAGGAAGAAATACGTATAAATAATCAGGGAAAAAAAAGTGATGAGGAAAGAAATCAGCAGACATATGACAACAAAGTAAAACAAAAATAGCACTAAATAATTGAACTTCTAAGTCCACCATCAAAACACCCACTTTCTTAATAATTGAACTCCAACTAAGCCCACCATCAAAACCCCCACTTTCTATGAGGCACCAATCGACACCCACTCTCTCGCACATTTCAACGGGGACTCAACTAACTTAACCATTCCCTCCTCCCCTAGTGGCACTCTACAACCGGACGGAGGTGCAGAAGGGGGTGGTGGAGGGCACTCTGATGCTGAAGGAGGGCACCACCTGGCACTCCCTCTGTCTCGGCAGCCTCCCCACGCACCTTGGCACCCACGTTTGTAAATACATCGGCTACAGGTGAATAGAAAATGGGAAGTGGGTTTGTTTACATTTTAAGTGTGTATTCTTACTATCCTGTGTCTATCGTCTACTATCCCTCCACTATCCCTCCATGTCCCTCTTACTATCCTCTATCTCTTACTCTGTACTCTCTATCTCTTACTCTGTACTCTCTATCTCTTACTATGTAGTCTCTATCTCTTACTCTGTACTCTCTATCTCTTACTCTGTACTCTCTATCTCTTACTCTGTACTCTCTATCTCTTACTCTGTACTATCTATCTCTTACTCTGTACTATCTATCTCTTACTATTTCACTTACTATCCTATCTATCGCTTATTATTCCTCTTAACTATCCTGTATATAGCGCTTACAATCCCTCCTACTATCTTCTTACGATTTTCACCATTATCATCATCCTCTTACATCTTCACCATCACTATCAACTGTTACTATCCTCTTCTTACAAATCCTTCACCAATACCATCACGTCTTCACCATCATTTTCACTACCATCACAATAACTATCATTACTATCCTTCTCCTACATCGTCTTCACTATTGCTATCACCATCATCTTACTAATTCACCCTTGCCAACACTATCTTTCACAGTGAGTTAGGAGGCATCAGCTACATCCAGGCACCGTCCTTTGCCGAGCCAGAGCCACGGAGAGCCAGAGAAGCAGAGCCAAGAGCCAGAGGACCAGAAGACAAAGAAGAAGGAAGAGGAGGAGGGGAAGAAGAAGGAACAAATGATGATGAAGGGGCGTTACTAAGAAGGGTTTTGGCTCTGCGGGAAGATGAAGATGAAGGAGGTAAAGAAAGGGGAAGAAGAGGAAACGAAGAAGGGGGAGAAAGGGGAAGAAGAGGAAACGAAGAAGCTGGAGAAGGTAAAGAAAGGGAAAGAAGAGGAAACGAAGAAACTGGAGAAGGGGGAGAACGGAGAAGAAGAAAACGTGGTGATGATAATAGTGAAGAGTCGTTACTGAAGAAGATACAAGGTTTGAAAGGTCTTGGTCAAGCGAGGGCAAGCACGTGTCAGCAAGCCGTCTTGAGGTGCGAGAGAGAGGCGTGTGGGAAGGCGGCGCTGTACTACTACGACAAGGTGACGCCCGTGGCCAAGGCGGGGGGCGTGCCGTGGGCGGGGTGTGTGCAGGTGAACGGCAGGTGTGCGTGTGGCGGCACCCTGATCAGTCACACCTGGGTGCTCACGTCTACTACCTGTATGGCGGATGTCAGGTGAGGGAAGTGTGGTGGTGGAGTTTGAAAGTGTGAAGGTGATGGAGTTTTAGTGATTTTATTTTAGTTTAGTTGTTTGATTTAGTTAAATTATTTGGTTTAGCTGTTTAGTAGTTACAGGTGTGTACGTGTTTAATTAGTGAGGAATTGTGGGTGCTCTAATGATTTTGTGGTTTTAATCTAACTTTGGAGGGTAACCTCAATGATTCTGAGGGTAAATGACTACCGTAACAAGAAAGCAATTTTCAGGATAACTAACAAACGATAATTATGAGATCTTCATTATATGACTGATTATGATGGAAGAAAAAGATTATAATAAAGTATGAATGATTGATTAAAGAAATATAAATGCATGACGGAAGAAAACAATAATTAATTATGATGGAAGAAAAAGATTAATTATGACTGAAGAGAAAAGGTTGACCGATTAAGATAGAAAAAAAATTGATAGAATAGGATGACATGAATACTAACCCCCCACCACCACCCTCTCCACCACCACCACCCTCTCCACCACCCTCACCACCCCCACCCTCACCCTCTCCACCACCACCACCACCCTCTCCACCACCACCCTCACCACCACCACCCCCACCCTCACCCTCTCCACCACCACCACCACCCTCTCCACCACCACCATCTCCACAGCCTCGCCAAGGACATCGTGGTGGTGGTGATGGGCTCCGTACACCGCGTTGGGGCTCCCACGCGTGTGCTGGGCGGCCACGAGGCGGAGCGGAGGGTGGGGCGCGTGCAGGGCGTTGAGGGCACGGACATGCTGCTCCTGCGCCTCGCCGACCCCATGCCCAGAACGGATTATGTCAACAGCCTATGCTTGCCCAGGTACTGTAGGTTATTGTTGTTTTGGTTGATGATTGATGCTGTTTGTTATTGTATTTGTTGTTGATATTGTTTTCGTTGTTTTGGTTGATTGATACTGATTTTGATGTTTGCTATTGAATATGTTGTTGTTGGTATTGTTTACAGGTGATTTACTAATTAGTGAAGCAGGGAAAAAGAAGCATGTCTAGCATTATTTAACCTGTCCATTTCTTGTTTTTATAGTTTTGTTATTTAAGGTTTATAAATTTCTCCTCTCCCTCTTCTTTATCAACTCCCATCACCTATTCTTCCATTCATAAACTCCCCTCTTCTTCTCTTTCCTTATCAACTGTAATTCCTTTCCTCTCTCCTTCTCTACTTTATCAAATCCCCTTATCAATCCTTTCCATCATCAATTCCCTCTTCTAAGTTCAAACTCGCATTTTCTCCCCTTCCCACATACACCCAAACTCCCCTCTCCACCATCACCTCCCCACTTCTCCCCCTTCCTAAATAACCTCTCCATAATCCCCCTTTTCTCCCATCTCCCCAGGTCGGCACCGGCGTTGGGGGTGGACAGGAGGTGCGTGGTGGCGGGGGTAAGCGAGAAGGACGGCAGGGAGAGTGTGGGCCTGCTCTTCAGTCCCCGGGAGGAGTGTGAGGACGACCACCTGTGTCCTGATGCTCGGTCTGGACAGGAATATTGCACGGTGAGAGAGTGAGATGGTGGATTAAGGTGAGGTGATGATGGTGGTGGAAGGTATAGAGGGAGAGGGGAAGAGGAAAGAGGAGAGTGAGAGGAAGAGGAGAAGGACGGGAAAATGGGAAGTAGAAGAGGAGGAGGAAGACTAGAGAGAGGAAAGAGAAACAGGTGATGATGGTAGAGGAAGGTAAAAAGAGAGAGGGGAGGAAGGGAAAAGGGAAGAGGAGAGTGAGAGGAAAAGAAGGATGGGAAAATGAGAGGTAGAAGAGGAGGAGGAATAGAGAGAAAAGAGAAACAGGTGATGATGGTAGAAGGTGAAATGATGATGGCAGAAAATAATGATAAAATAAACAATTTGGTATACACATTATTTATCTTGTGTATGTGTGCCTACCTCTGTGTGTATAGGTTAGGTAACACTTGAGGTTATAGCAATTAGTAGTGCCGTAGTTATAGTGGTAATAGTAATATAACTTGTTGTAATTCACCTTTTAGAGCTAAATTACTCTTCCACCCATCACTTCCACCCCATCTCCCCTCACCCCCACCCACCATCACCACCACCTACCTCCACCCCTATCACTCCCATCCTCATCCCACCACCTCCCCTAACCTCCCATCCCCCTCACTCTCATCTCCCCTCACCCCATCATCCATCCACCTTCATCCCTATCACCCCCTTCTGCCTCCACCCCTATCACTCCTTCCTCAACCTCATCCCACCCATTTCCCCCATCACCCCAACCTCCTATCCTCCTCACTTCATCTCCCCTCACCCCCATCACCCATCCACCTTTATCCCTATCGCCACATTTTACCTCCACCCCCATCACTCCCATCCTCCCTAACCTCATCCCACCCATTCCCGTCCCCCCGCCAGGAGTCTTGGTCAGGGGTGGTGGCGTGTCAGCAAAGCGTGGAGACCAACCCCACGTGGGAGGGCGTGGGCGTGTGGGCGTACCAGCGGGGGGCGGGGGAAGGGGCGCCGTGCCGAGTCTCCCACCAACACCCGCTGCTCACGGACGCCCACCTCACCGCCCTACACCTCATCATGGGTACGTGGGGGGAGTATTGAGTATGTAGTTGGGAGATGTGTTGGTGGGTGGGGGGGTGGGGGAGGTGGGGGGAGGGGGACGTGTGCATGGGTTGTGTGCATACATGACTTGGTGTGTGCATACATGACTTGGTGTGTACATACATGACTTGGTGTGTACATACATGACTTGGTGTGTAGCTACGTGCTATCTGTGTGTACGTGAATCTATGTGTGAAGGCTACGTAGATTTCTATGTGCGTGGTTTAATGTCAACGTGAATTCCTCGTTCCTGTCACTCTCCCATTTCTTTTCCCTTCTCCCATCCATTTCTTTCTCCCTTTCCCCCCTTCTCTCACTCACTCACCCTTCCTCCCCAGACACAGACGAGGCCCCTTCCGCCCCTGCAACCCCTGTAGCGTCGTGTGAGGGGAGGATCTGCGCCACGGGTGTGTGTGTGGGCCCCGGGCAGGACTGTGACGGGACCCTGGACTGCCCCGACCTGTCCGACGAGCCGCCCACCTGCCCGCCGCTCGTCACCACCTGTCTGCCTGTGAACACGACTGACCTGCCTCCTAGTGATTTGTGCGGTGAGTGTGGTTAAGGGGGTTGTTAGTGCGCGTGGCCTATGTGCTCATCTCCGTGTCTTTGGTTAGATACTGTTAGTGTTGTTTGTGGTGAAGTAAAAGGGTGTCAAAGAGGAATGATGATTAATAATAAATGTAAGTGAATGTAATTGAATATAAATGAGTATACGTATGAGTATATGTGTATTTGTGATGAGGTGAACGTATGAATTAAAGAGGAATTGTGAGTATTAAGGCGTTATGAAAATATTATTGAAGTAACAAGATCTCTCTTCCTTCTTTCCCATTCTTGCTCATTCACCTCCCCTTCCTTCCCCTCCCTTTCCCCCTCCTTTCTTTCTCATTATTCCCTTTTTTCCCCTTCACTGTCCTTTGTTTTTATATCTCCCCTTCCTTCCATAACCCTTTTTTATTCCCTTAACTTCTCTCCCTTATTCCTCTCTTCCTTCCCCTCACTCCCCAAGCATATTATTCCTACACTCCCTTCCCCAGCCCCTCTCCCCCCTCACCCCCTCTCCCCAGCATCACGTTGACATCCTTCCCGTCTTTCCTTCCCATCAGAGTGCCCCGCGGGGAGGTGGGCGTGCCTGAGTGGGACGTGCATCCCCATGGGGAGTGTGTGTGACGGGGTAAAGGACTGCCCAGGGGGAGAAGACGAAGAGGACTGCTCATGTTGCAAGGTAAGAGGAGGGAAGAGGAGAGTGAGAGGAAGAGGAGGAGGACGGAGTGAAGGTTAGAAGGGAGAGGAGAGAGAAAAATAAAGGGAAAGAGGAGGACTGAAGGGTAGAGAATGAGAGGAGAAATGGGAGGAAAGGGGAGAGTGAGGATTAGAAGTGAAGGAGTAAGGGAGAGGAAAGAGAAAAATAAGGGGAAGGAGGGTAGGAAACGAAAGGAGAGTAGGAAGGAGAGTGGAGAGGAGTGAGAGGAGGAAGGGGAGGTAGTGAGATGAAATTGGAGAGTGAGACGAATTAGAGGAGGAAAGAAAAGATGCTGGAAACGATGACAGAAATTCATCGGTTAGAAAAGAAATATATATCTATACCTGCTTATCTACCTGTGAGGCCATTAACGACTCACTAAGGGTTAATCATACAGGTGTTGAGGCTGAAGATGATGCCGGAGAAGATTTGTGACGGCAAGCTAGACTGTGATGACCAAACTGATGAGGAGAACTGTGACTGCCCCACCACCACCACCACCACCACCTCTAATGCTACCACTAATGAGCGCGCTTTCAGGTGTTACAGGTAAGATATTTGTGCTACCGTGGACAGGTGTGTTTTATTTGTTACATTTATATTTTACCATTCTTTACCAGTTTCTTTTTTCTTTTTTTTTTTACATCAGAGGACACGGCTCAAGGGCAATAGAAAAAAAAAAGAAAAAAAAAACGCTACTCGCCGCTCCTAACTTCATCTTTCGTTACTTAACCTTTACCTTTCTTTTATCTATCATTACCTATATTTACCTTTATTTTCCTATCTTTACCTTTCGTTATCTTTTATCTTTCCTTTACTATTCCCTTATTCAAGCTCTTGTTTATATTCTACTGTTCTTTCCTTTCCCTGACTTTCTCGCTTCATTCTACGCTTCCTTTCCTCACATTTGCTTTATTCTCCCTTCTCCCTTCTTTCTTCACACTTCCATCATGCCTATCCTCCCTTCTTCCCTCGCATAACTATCTCTTCTTCCTTCATTTATTCTCCCTTCTAGCATTCTATATGCCACTCCTTTTCCATCAACTCGAACCTACCTAATCTCCCTTCTCCCCACATCCCCAGGTCGTCTCCCCAGTCGTGTGTGGGGAGACGGATGGTGTGTGACGGGAACAAGGACTGCGGGGCGGGAGAGGACGAGAGGAACTGCATCACCCTGGCGCCCAACGTGACGGTGGTGGAGGATGCGTTAGGGTGAGTGGAGGGGGAAGGAGAGATGGAAGGGGAAAGGAGGAGAGAAGGAGAGAGAAGGGGAGGAGTGAGCGAGGTAAAAGTAAAGATTTGGGAGTGGAAAAAAAAAGAGGAAAGGGAAGACCTGAGAGGGGGAAGAGGGAGGGGGAAAGGAAATGTAAGCAAGGAGGAGAGAAGAGGAAAAAAGTGAGTGAGGGAGGGAGAGGTAAAAAAAAAAAGGTGGGAGAGTAAATATAGGAGGAAAGACGTGAAAGAAGAAATCATTCAAGAAAAGGAGGAAGAGGAGAGAGAGGAGGAAAAGAGGGAGAAAGGAACAAAACTAATCATAACAAACCATAACCACAAACCCCAACACAAACCGTAAACAAACATACTAACTAACCCATTCTCAACCCCATTCAGGCGCCCCACCACCAAGACTCCATCCGGTTACCTGCTCGTGAAATTGGCTGGCACCTGGTACACCTACGCTAACGAGATGTGGGATGTTTACCTGTCCCACCTCATCTGCCTCCAGCTCGGCTACTTCATGGCGAACGTGACTGAGGCGAGGGAGATTGCGGCCAACGGTGTGGTGTTGCAATGGGAGGGGGGTGAGATGGTGGTGGAGGAGGTGGAGAGTGGTGTAGTGGAGGTGGTGTGGATTGAGTGCGATACGGAGAAGAGGGAGATTGTGAGGAGGTCTATTTCTGGTTCCTCCTCCTCCTCCTCCTCTTCTTCCTCTTCTTTGGATTATTCGTCTTTCCTATCGGCTCTTATACGAATGAGGAAATGGAAGGGAGAATGATAATAATGGTGATTCTTCTCTTCTCTTAAACGAATGAGGAGATAGAGAGAAGAGTGAAAATGGTGATTGTTTATGCATTCTTCTTTCATCTCTCTTCTTAAACGAATGAGGAGATAGAGAAGAGTGATGATGATGGTAATTATGTTTGTTCTTCTCTGTAACTCCCATTCTCTTTTCTGTGTTTGTATATACAGTTGTTTTAATTGATTGAGAATGTTTAAGTTTGGTTTTAGTTTCTCGTTTCTATCCATATTTCTTAGTGTTGTTTATTATATATATTGATATTATAGTTAATTTTATCTGTGCGTCGTTGTCTTAATATTACCAGTAGTGTGTGTGTGTGTGTGTGTGTGTGTGTGTGTGTGTGTGTGTGTGTGTGTGTTAGTATTATCAATAGTGTGTGTGTGTGTGTGTGTGTGTGTGTGTGTTAGTATTATCAATAGTGTGTGTGTGTGTGTGTGTGTGTGTGTGTGTGTGTGTGTGTGTTAGTATTATCAATAGTGTGTGCGTGTGTGTGTGTGTGTGTGTGTGTTAGTATTATCAATAGTGTGTGTGTGTGTGTGTGTGTTAGTATTATCAATAGTGTGTGTGTGTGTGTGTGTGTGTGTTAGTATTATCAATAGTGTGTGTGTGTGTGTCAATTGTGCTTTTGTCTAAGTTATTGAAGTTGTATGAATTTTGCATTAATTAAAGAAAAATCATGTTATTAATATACTAAACTAAGCGCTATTTTGGTGTAAGTATCCACCTTACTAACTGATATAGCATAAACTCTTACGTGCTTGAAGATAATCACTAACATCTTGAATAACGATGAAAAGATGTCAGGGTGCTAAGCGTTTAGTTTTGTTTCAGTGTGCCCTTATTTCCGCGTTTTCTTTCATAACACCAACTTTACCATTTTCTCATTGCAAGGAGCCGCCAAAATTGAACTGCGAAAGGGTTTTGTTAAGATAGCAAAACAAAAAATAAAAATAATGAGCCCTTAGGAAACAATAACCAAATGTTTTATTCTATTTTATTTTTTCTCTCCATATTTCTCTCATTTATCAACAATATAACCATTCTGTATTTTTTTATATTTTATCCTTCACTATTTATTTTCCTTATCAACGCTGCATAACACCAATATCTTTGTTATTCTTGTTTATCTTTTTCTCTCCCCGATTCTCTTTTCCTTTAATAACTACACTACATAACCTATTCATTCTTTCTTATCATATTTTCCATCAACACCCTTTACCCCCCAATCTCAAATAGAAACTTAGCTCCCTCGAAATAATAGCCTAGTCCCTCCTCCTACAATGGTAACCTAGCCCCCCTCATACAATGGTAACTTGGCCCCCTTGAATAGCCTAGCCCACCCTCCTCTTATAAGATAACCTAGCCTCCTGAAATAGCCCCCCCCCCCCTTTTCAATAATTTATAGCCTACCCTCCTCTCGTTAAATGGTAAACTATACAGGATTCATTAGTGGTAGCCTAACCCCTTATGATACTAAACGACCCTCCATTACGCCCAAGGGAATTAATTAAATAGTCTATCATACGAAATAATGGCGAAATACCCCCCAAAAAAACTACGAAATAATGGCGAAATACACCCAAAAAAACTACGAAATAATGGCGAAATACCCCCCAAAAAAACTACGAAATAATGGCGAAATACCCCCCAAAAAAATACGAAATAATGGCGAAATACCCCCAAAAAAAACTACGAAATAATGGCGAAATACCCCCAAAAAAAACTACGAAATAATGGCGAAATACCCCCCAAAAAAACTAAATAATGGCGAAATACCCCTCAAAAAAACTACGAAATAATGGCGAAATGAGATATAATGGCGAAAAATCTAAATCCCCAGTCAAAAAACTAATGGACATATTATATAAAATAGATAAGAGAAATATAACTCCTTAGTCGAACGGAATAAAAAAGGGCAACTATAATAATCATTGGCAATAATGAAACTGATAGACCTTTGCCAAATATATATAATAAAAATGGACAAGGATAAATAATGGGCATTTTTCGTAAATTTTTCCCGCATATTTCTTACAGCAAGGGACACAGCTGAAGGGAAATAAAACCAACCGGGAAAAAAACGCCAGACGCTGTTGCCATACCACTGATAGAAGCTGGAAGGCAATAATGGACAAATTTATATAAGACGAATTAATAAAGCAACCACGAAAAACCTTAATCATGTAGCTATCATATATCTTGACTTACTCGGAGGCCGGTGTTGGGTGGACAGACGAAACTAATATAAAAAAAATAATTGAATATCTTTACTTACCTGTTGCGTTGATTACCGGGTGACAGGTGAAGGTCTAATCTCTCCAGGTGAAGCACAGGTAAGATCCAGCACTAAGGTCGTTAATCCACAATGGCACCACACAATAGTGACCTCTAACGATTTTTTTTTACTTTTTCGACCCTAACACAAAAAAACATCACTTACACTTAAAATTATCGGTTGTCAACGCTATTACTTTTATTCCTGGGCACTGCAGTTGATGGTTAAGCGTTAAGGAAGGTTTGGTAAGTTAAATAGAGGCGTTAAAAGTGTAATAATATGTTTGTTTACCTCGGACCGCCGCACGACACACTTACTCCCCACGAAGGTTTGAATGAGACTGAAGTGACGTCACGTTATCATGGCACCGATATTTTGATGCATTCGATTCCAGTGTCATTTTAATTTTTTTAATTTTTCCACTACACCCTTAGGTATTAACGCCATGACAGGTATATGATATTATGTAGTATATTTTACTGTTCATGGAAATTATACAAAGTCAGCGGAAGGGTTTGGATTTGAGGGAAGCCAAGTAAACTCAGAAGTTAACGATTTCTTATTTTTCATTTAATCCATCAGTATTAACAACATGACAGTTTACAATCTAGTCAAGTATATTTTAGTGCTTGTGAAAATTATATGGAGTCAGTGGAAGAGTTTGAATTTAATAAGGGAAAACGATAGAAGAGTTAACCTCTTCACTACGAGACGCGGGAAATGGCTTCAGTGGCGCGTGCGTGAGTACCCATTTGCTCTTGGCGACCCAAATGCTTCCCATCTTTCCGTATCGGAGAGACTTGTTGTGAAAATCCTTGGTAACCTACTTGATGAAGGCAGACACATCATAACTGATAATTGGTACACCAGCCTAAATTTATCTGACTACTTGCAAACTCGAGCAACAATGCTGACGGGTGCAGGCAGGCAAGGGAGAGGGCCGCCCAAAACAGTTCAACACGAAGACCTTGAAAAAAATCAGGCTTTGTTTGCTAGAAAAAGGAAATACCTTGTTAGTGAAATGGAAAGACAAAAGGGAAATCTGTCTCTTGTCCACCAAGTATGAAGCAAATATAGTGGAGAAAACTAACACATACTGTTGTGCTGGAAGCTTCCCCCGGCGACCATAGGCGTCTAGAAGGCTCCCGGAGAAACGACGAGCAATGGGGCGGGGAGCAAGGCAGTGTTGCCACTTTTGTCTCGGGTGCTACCCACAAATATGGTACATTTACCCACAAAATACCCACAAATTTTGATGCAACTCCCACAATTTTACCCAAAAATGTTTTTGCTCATTTTTTATAATGATTGCCCGTTCCAACTTTCAAAGTGGGTTAAGTCAACAACATAATTATATATACATGTCAATATATTTTTGCATCACTATTTGACATAGAAATTGCTGTTAAAATTTATTTTAAATCAATAGAACATTTTTTTCTGGTAAAGCAGGTACCAGTAGCCAAAAATGCACAGTAGCCTACAACAGAAACTAAAATAAAAAAAAATCTTTTGCTTCATTCACTATTAAAGCTAACTGGCCTGACTGGTTATAATTTTTATTACTATATATAATGCAGGCTGCAGCTGCAGTAGCCCCCTCCCAAAATATTAATAAATAAACAACATAAACTAAAACAATCTTTGGTTAAGATTCGTTTTAGGTCCGTGCCAGTATCTCATTACCTACCTTATGAAACATCAGTATCTCTTCATATATCTTATCTACAAACCTTCAACAGTCATGGAAACACTTTGAAAATCCAATTCAAGGACTTTTTTTTACTCTTGAAAATAGTGGATAATGTTTACGAAAGCGCGACGGTGCAGCCGGTGTTGCGAGAAATACCTCCTTGCTGAAATAAGTCACATATACATGTGGGGGGGGGTCCAGTTAGAAGGGGGGCTAGAGGGGGGCGCAGCCCCCCCGTTAGTAGGTCGTAAAGTTCAGTTGGAGTAGTTTAAATATGCTCCACGACCCTAAACCCTCTGCGAGCTATTTTACGGCTGCAGCGTCGTCGCGGCCGCCGCCAGAGGAGGCGACGTGCTTCCGTAAACATTATCCCTTATTTTCAAGAGTAAAAAAAAAGTCCTTGAATTGGATTTTCAAAGTGTTTCCATGACTGTTGAAGGTTTGTAGAAAAGATATATGAAGAGATACTGATGTTTCATAAAGTAGATTATGAGATACTGGCACGGACCTAATACGAATCTTTACCCAATCTTTTGCTTCACTATGAAGGTTAACTGGCCTGACTAATTATACACTATTTTAATCAGTTTCTAGGAATCTAGAGAAACTGTCCCTTCATCATCCTTCTCTTCCACACCACCTTAAGCTCCAAAGTTCCTTATCATGTCACTGGAGGGTGGGAAACTTGAATAGTTCAGCGACTGCAGTGCCAGACCATAACAGATCTGTAAAATGTCTTTTACCGATCTTACACTTAAACTTCCTAAATTTCGAATGAACCACATTCATCTGTGAAAAAATTCTTGCAGCCCCGAGGTTGCTGCTCAACTGAACGATTCAGAGCGAAGAGTAGTGACTGATACACAACCGGAAAACCCGTCAACCTCCGTGAACATGATCAAGACAGGAATGCGTGCTCAGTCATGTCGTACTATATAGTTACGCAATATTTAAGTACGTTCGTATGCCCCCAAATTACCGACAAGTACACTGAATATCCACAAAATTTACCCACAAAAATTATGTAAAATGGCCTCATCCACAAAGGCACCCACAAAGAGTCTGCTTACCTGCAGATTTGTGGGTAAAACCCACAAAGTGGCAAGGTGAGCCGTCCAGGCCACACGGGGCGCGGCCAGGCGCCAGGCGGGAAGTGTTGCCAACTCGCATATATTTTTGCTACATGTTCTTGTATGATCTGAAATATACTGTAATTTTCTAGACTGTACTGTTCTGGATATATATAGGAGAAGAGGGCGAGAGAGGGCCAGTCCCAGTCTGCAGTGCTTGCTAATGTAAACACACCAAATGTTCATAAGGAGAGAGTAGTAAGCAACACGCATCAGTTCATACTTTTTGAAGGAAGAAAAAGAAAGAGGTGCAAGGTGTGCTAGTGCTACCCACCACACAAAGACACCAGGTATCATTGCCCAGGATGTGATGGCCATTCCTCTGCTTTATTTTCCTTCTGGGTTATTTTACTTATGCGAGGAATCTGCGGTAAACAAAGCTACACTTTGATTTTTTCCTTTTTTCGAATACCTCATACATACATGACCTGTTTTATTTTAGTTGATTTTTTATCAGTGATAAAGGAAGTCCATCTCTAGGCAAAAAAAAATATGGTAACCTCACACTAACCTCCAGGGGTGATGTGCTTTGCATCCAAGTAAAGACTTATTCTTTGTGTGTGTGTGTGTGTGTGTGTGTGTGTGTGTGTGTGTGTGTGTGTGAACATTTTTTTTTTTTCAGCCTGAGAGGAGTGAGGTGGCGACAAAGAGACTATACACGTATATAGTCTCTTTGGTCCGATCTGTGGCCTCCCCTAATTTTTTTTTTTTTTTACATCTAAGGAGACAGCTCAAGGGCGAAAAAAAAAATAAAAAAAAGGCCCGCTACTCACTGCTCCCGAACAGAGGTTAACCCTTTCAGCGCGATAGGCACGGGCGGGGTGCCGGGGCGTGGCGTGCCTGAGGTGGTACCGGCGCCTCCTTCGTGCCAGGCCAGACATTTAAAGGAGTGTCCAAAATCAGAGGTTAATTTCGGGAGGAGAGGTGTCCTGATACCCTATAATGCTAGGGGTACATCTTTGAGGAGGAGGAGGGGGAGGAGGCCGGCCGGCTATAATGATGTTACGGCTGCCTGAGGTTCATGCCAAGAAGTGACGTCACCGAGCGGGAAGGTCTGTGATTGGGGCACGCACGAGGGTCTACGAGGATCTTGGGGGACGCCGGCAGGCAGAGCAGCTGCAGTTGGATTCGAACCTCGGTCGGGACTTGAGGCTTGTAGCGTGGCGGTACACGGACCCCCTTGGAGAAAGTGCCTGGAATTGGTGGTGTTTGGGTTTGTGGACTTTATTAGAGGGTTTCGACGGTCAACAAGTGGCCGGACCCCGGTGGAACAGTGTGGGAACTGTGACAAAGGAAATAAACCACGTTAAACCGGCGGATTGTGTTTCTCTGAGCCCGCCGAAGTGGTTTGCTTTCTCCACAGTAAAGTGCACTGGTGGCCAGAGGCTCGGAGCTGGAACACACTGTAGGTACGCCTGGGTACAGCAGCCCGGGGACCACACCAGTCCCGAACGGAGTAGTTCATCCACCCATCCAGCCACCAGCCAGCTCCCACAGAGCTCCTGGGTTGCGCCACTCAGCCTCAGGCAGCTCTGCGCCTGGGCTGCTGGGCGCCTGGTCCTGCCTTCGTCGCTGGCCCTCCGTTGTTACTCGTGTCTGTGGCGGCGGCAGTGTCCCCCCCACCTCACACCCCGTCACCCCTCTTACTTACAGGCCTGGGCCAAGGCCCAAGCCCCTATAGGCCCTGTCGGGTAAATCTTTAAAGCGAAGTAAGCCGCCCACACAACTACAACCCAGCAACCCCAGCGGGCTCACAGCTCTCAATCAAAACCCTCTCTCAACACAACCACCACGCCGCCGCACAGAAGTCGAGAGCAGATGACACACACCACCCACCACCACCACCAGCACCAGCCCCGCCATGAATCAGGCCGCCCAGCAGGAGGCACAGGGAGAAGAGGTCACTCCTCGCTGCTCTAGAAGACTCGTGGCACGGAGGGTAGTTTGGCTTGCCGTCCTGTCGGGGTCACTGTTGTTAGCACTCGTTGTAGGGCTTGTGACAGTGCACGTAACAAGAAGCGATATTACCAGCACGACCGCAAGTGAAGTCACACCCTCCGCCGTCACCCACTCCAGTGAAAACAGCGACACAAACTTGCGCCCAACAGAACACCCAAGTAAGGAAAGCGATACGAGCCTCCACGTGACTGAACGCCTTGATACCGCGAAGACAAACCATCGAGTGACCACCAGGAGTCTTGATAACCAGTGTAAGTCTGACGATGATACAAATATAATACGTGAGTGGGATGAGCAAAACACGGCTTCCAAGAGTATCTGTGCCCCAAAGCCTCATTACATTTACGACAAGAAGTTTGGAGGGCATGGAGTCATCGTAAACAGGTGTCCCGGCGGCTGTGGCACATGTCCACACGCCTCACATACGTGTAGGAGTATTGGGACAAAAGAGGTTGAAAAGCTTGCACAATTTACTGCTAATGGCGAAAGGTGTTACAAAAAGGTGTTAGTGAAGGAGGACACCGAATGTATATGTGACGTTGGTGCTAATTTTTGTCCCCATGACGAAGAGATGAAAATTATTCCGTGGTGATAAGGAAAGGGAGGGAGAGGAGGAGGAAAAAAAGCAGAGAACGAAAGAAGGAAGGGGAGGAGAAGTTAGAATTAAAGGAGGAAGAGATGGCGGCGATGATAAGGAAAAGAGGACGAGGAGAGAAGTGCTGCGCAGTGCTTTGTCCCCACCACACCACCGTGCCTTTCCCCTTCCCGCCGTCCTTAGCCCAGGCCACGTGTCTCCCTCCTCCCGCAGTGCTGTCCCCACCACGCCGCCGCGCCCCTTCCCCTCCCCTTCCCGCCGTCCTTACCCAGGCCACGTGTCTCCCTCCTCCCACAGTGCTGTGTCCCCACCACGCCGCCGCGCCCCGTCCCCTTCCCGCCGTCTTTAGCCCAGGCGCTGGTGAGGAGCGGGATACCACACCGCCGCATCCTTAACCCAGTGCAATGCGGGGATGGAGTGGAGGTCCTGGCCCTGGAGTTGCATGTGGGAGGTCTTTTGGTCCACGCCTACAACATCTACAGGAGTCAGAGACACGAGCTTGAAGCCGGGGAGCTGCTCGGCCTGGCAGCGCATACAAGTCTCCTGGTGGCGGGGGACTTCAACGCCCACCATCCCTCGCTGCAGTCTGTGTCCTCCACTAACGCGACGGGTCGCCATCTGGCAGCAGTGCTGGAAGAGGTTCCGGAGATCAGGCTTCTCAACACCGGCGAGTCCACTCACGTCCGGGGAGGGCGGCTCGACCTCACCCTGGTGTCCAGCGACCTGGCGGCTGGCGCTACCTGGCAGACGCACCCCACCCTCACCAGCGACCACTACGCTACACTCACCACCCTCGCTGTGGCCCCGCCTGTCCCGCCACGTCCCCAACCTAGGTGGAACACCAGAAGAGCGGACTGGGGCAGGTTTCAGAGGACACTCGACAGCTGGTGGGCCGAGTATGAGCCGCAGGGCGACCTACACCAGCAGGAACAGGACCTGACGGCAGCCATCCAGCATGCAGCGGACGCAGCCATCCCCAGAACCGACCCGGGTCGCCGCCGCCGCCCGGACTGGTGGTTCTACACCGAGGAGGTGAGGGAACACAACCATAGAGTAAACTTACACCGAAAGCTGTACAAGAAGAGACCGACCCCCTCCAACCTGAGGCTCCTGCAGGACGTGGTGAGTCGCGCGCGGGAGGTGTCTCAGCAGGCCAAGGAGGACAAGTGGCTGGAGTGGTGCGCTACTTTCAGCCAGCACACCTCCCTGAGCCAGCTGTGGAGGACCGTCCGCACAGTTTCCGGTGCCGCCCCGTCGCGCCCTGCCGCCCACCCACAACCAATCCAAGAAGCTGAGAGGCTGGTCGACGATTTCACTTCCCGTGGCGCCAGCACCCAGCTCCCTCCTCGCACACACCGCCTCCAGCAGCGGCTCAGGCCGAACCGCGAGGAGGTGACGAGGGAGGCGTGCGAAACCGCCGACTTGACCGACCAGCCCTTCTCTCTCCAGGAGCTGGACAGGGCACAGAAAAGAGGGCGTGACACAGCGGCGGGGGCGGACGGCGTGGTGTACTCGATGCTGGCTCATGCCGGGCCAGCTGGGGAAGCCGCGCTACTGTCACTGCTCAACGCATCCTGGCTGGCGGGGCGCCTCCCTCCCGCATGGAAGGAGGCCGACATACAGCCCATCCCAAAGCCTAGGGAGCCCGGGAAGCTGAGACCCATCTCCCTCACCAGCTGCACCGCCAAGACCGCCGAGAGAATGGTGCTGTCTCGCCTGCAGTGGCGCGTGGGGAACCTCCATCCTCACGTGTTTGGCTACACACGCAGGGTGAGCACAGCAGACAGCATCATCACCCTCCTGACGCAGGCTAACCATCGCCCCACACTCGTAGTCTTCCTCGACCTGGAGAAGGCTTTTGAGCTGGCCAGCCCCGACGCCATCCTCATCGCCCTCGTGGAGAAGGGGTGGGGAAGGCTGCTCGCCTGGCTCCGGGACTACCTCCACCGCCGCCGGGCTCGGGTCAGGTTTCAGAGCCACAAGTCCAACTTCAGGGAGCTTGAGAACGGGACTCCACAGGGCGGCATCCTCAGCCCGTTCCTGTTCAACATCCTCATGGAGCAGCTGGTGGCACTGCCGTTCCGTGAGGGCACCGTGCTGCTGAGCTACGCTGACGACCTTGCTCTTGTTGTCACGGGACGGGGCAACAGGATGGACAAAGCTCAGCAGGCCCTGGACCTTATCACCGAGAAGTGCGAGGCACTCGGTCTCAAGATCTCGGCACAAAAGTCCCGGGCCATGGCAATCAGGGCAGCCACTCCAGCCGGTCAACTGCAGGCCCAGGGCATAGGGTTAGAGTGGGTCAACAGGTACCTGTACCTCGGAGTATGGCTGGACTCACGACTGTCCTTCACCACCCAAGCCAGCTACGTGGGTGAGAGACTCCGCGCCAGGCTCAACGTCATGAGGGCGATGACGAGGCCTGGTGCGGGAGCCACATTCTCCGTCCTGCGCCTCTTTTATGTGCAGGCAGTACGGCCCCTGGTGGACTACTGCGCCCCTGTCCTCGTCTCCCTCTCCTACAGCCAACAAAAGAAACTCGAGGTCGCACAGAACTCCGCCCTGAGGGTCATGCTGGGGGCGCCGAGATGGTGCAGCGCGTGCGTGATGCAGAGCGAAGCCGGACTGGTGCCCCTCGCCTCCAGGGTGGAGTACGTCGTCGCCTGCAGCGTGGCCAGGATCCTCCTCCGAGACAAGGAGGGCGTGGCGCAGCGGAGACTGCGGACGGCCATGGCACAAGGCAGGGAGGTGCTCCGAAACAACACGTGGCTCATCCACACCACCTCAGCCGTCCACGGACTCACCCGCACACTCGGCTGGTGGCGGAGGCCGATGTCCCTGCTCCCTCCTTCCACCCCCGCCCCGTGGGAACCGTCCATCGCTCCCTTCACCGCCACGCCGATGCCAGCAAGCAAGGCCCTCTGCATCACCCAGGAGCTGCGGCAGCGCGCCCTTATGTCCATGGCGCAGGTCACCGAGCCAGGCAGCGCCGTCTACTACACGGACGGCTCGGTGGACCCGGTGAGCGGCAGAACGGGCGCTGCTGCCATCACCGGAGAGACGAGGCTCTTGTGTAGGACGGCTGACCACTGCTCTACCCTCCAGACGGAGCTGGCCCTCCTCCTCGCCCTGGAACACGCCCAGGCCGCCCGGAGTTGACCGTCGTCACACACAGACTCCCGGCGGGGCTGGAAGCCCTGCAGCGTCCGCGCGTCACCGACAACGTGGGCCTCGTCACTTCCGTGCTTTGCAGCCTGCAGAGCCTCGCCGCGCAGGAAAGTGCGTCAGGCTCCACTGGATCCCCAGCCACGTGGGGTACGCGGAACGAGGCTGCGGACGAGGCCGCCAAGAGGCCGCTGCGGGCCCCTCCATCACCAGACGAGTGCCGCTCAGCCTGCAGCAGACCAAGGCTGAGGCGAGGCACGCTGCATCCTGGCAGGCGCATCAGAGCCACCGGGAGCTAGAAGGCTGGAAGAAGCAGGCGGCGTGGTACTCCATCGCCACCGGCTACCACCCCCTGGATGACGCCCAGCAGCATCCCAGGGCAGACGGTGTTCTGCTGCAGCGTGTCAGGCTGGGCTACAGCACCAGGGAGCAGCTCCAGGACGGTTTCCAGGGGCAGGAGTGTGCCCACTGTGGCAGACACAGCCGCCGCCCGCTGGTGCACTACCTGCTGTCGTGCCCGGCCACCGCGCGACTCAGGTCAGCCCCAGAGCCCGACACCCAGCCTGCACCCGGCGGCCTGCTGAGCAGCCGGGAGGTCAAGGCTGCCCTCCTGGTCCAGCGCTCGCCACCAGACCTGCTGCTCGAGGTGCTCAGGGCGGCACCTCCACCCCGATGACCCGTCACCCCTTCCTCGCACCCATAGTGACGAGGAACACAGATGCGTCACCGCCACCACACCCACATGAGGCGCACCTGACCAAGCAAACACCGGCGGGCTGATGCCCGCTTTGTACACTTTTTATAACAAATGTATGTATATATATTTTTTTATTGTATATGTATTTGTATATCTTTTGTACAATAAACCTTTAAACGAAATTCCTCTCTAATGGAGTCATCACTGGTTATTAGTTGTGTCTTTTAACCTACAAGGCGGCTTTAACGGACCCAAACGGCGTTGTACCAGCTACAACGTATGCTGCCTCGAAAACACACAGACAGAAATGTTTGGTTTTCGCTGTAGCGGCCTAGGCTGCCGCTACAGAATATAATATCAAAGGCAATGTTACTGGGAGGTCAGTAGGGCTGACCCTGTACCTTGCCGCTTGTGTGCCAGGCCAGGGGTCACACGCTCAAACACTATGTCTTGCAATGTTCTGCTATTTATGCCTACCGCCCACGGGGCCACTGGGACCTGCCTGGGCTGGTGGGCTGGTTCATTAACAATAATGTTCTTTCAGCTGTGCTTAGTGAGTGTCCTGCATTTGCCCCTAGATTGTAGTTCATATGTCCAGTCCCTTATGTCTGCTCCCTTGACTCAATTAAGGCATTTATTATTTTAGCACTTGTCCCCTGCCATTAATTGTATCTTTTTAGTTTCCTGGTGCTACTTCCACATGTATCCTTAGTTGTATAATCACACTCTGTACTGCCTGGGGGTTGAGATGGCATGCTCCTCCCTTCTCCTTTGTTGTTTACTTGCAACAATAAACTGTCAATCAATCAATCAATGTTCCTTGATGATGGCGATGAGGAGGGGGAGGAGGAAGAGGAGGAGGTGTGTGTGTGTGTGTGTGTGTGTGTGTGTGTGTGTGTGTGTGTGTGTGTGTGCGTGTGTGTGTGTGTGTGTGTGTGTGTGTGTGTGTGTGTGTGTGTTAAAGCTGATTTATCGCTCAGTGCAAACAATCGAGGCTGTCATCCATGCTGTCCAAGTTCTTATTGCAAGGGTAGACAGCACAAGCATTCATTCATTCCTTTTCATCGGTATACTCGAAAACAGCCTCTTCGTCTTCCTCGCCTCCTTCGTACGACTTAAACTCTTGCAATAACTGTTCACTCATCCCTGTGATATATCATGACGTCATCTGTCCAATTTGCTCGTAGTGTGTGTGTGTGTGTGTGTGTGTGTGTGTGTGTGTGTGTGTGTGTTATCCTAATATTTTACATGTGAATTAAGTATCTCATTCAGATAAGTTCATATGTAGTATTGTTATACGCATTAACGAGTGCTAGCCTGCTCCCGCCAAAAATCTGCCTTCGACTGTACTATTTCTTATTTTTTCCTCTATCCTGAAGTATTAACGTAATGACAGTTATACAGTCTAGTCCAGTATATTTTAGTACTTGTAAAAATTATATAGAGTCAGCGAAAGGGTTTTGATTTAAGGGAAAACAGGAAGATAAGGCAACAACCACGAGCCTGTTCCCGCCAAAACTCTGACACAGTACCATTTTTTATTTTTCACTCTATCCTGAAGTATTAGCGTCACGACAGGTATATGATCTAATGAAGTATATTTTAGTGTGTTAAATATCGTATAGTCAGCTGAAGGGTTTGGATTTAAGGGAAAACAGGAAGGAAAGGCAACGGCCACTAGCTTGTTCCCGCCAAAACTAAAACTACCATTTCTTATTTTTCACTATATCCTTAAGTATTAGCCTCATGACAGGTATATGATCTAATGAAGTATATTTTAGTGTCTGGTAATATCGTATAGACTCAGTGGAAGGGTTTAGATTCAAGGGAAAACGAGTAAAAGATTGGTGCTCTCAGACTCTCTGCCCCTCACATCAATTATTTCCAGAGGCCGAAATTGAGACTAATCGGGTTTTCATGAGTGTTTTATACGTTTATGGTACAGAAACAGAGTCAAGCTACCACCAGGCTAAGTCTATACATACCAAGTCAAGTCACTCGGCTTCAGAACTGCGACCGGTACGTGCAGGAGGCGGTTTGGGGCGGAGCAGCGGGATGACGTCACTTGAAGCTAAAAAAATAAAAAAATAAAAATAAAATACCCGCCAGTTCAGGGGTGACTAAAGTTGGGGCCGTGTGTACACTCTGGATGTGCATTCTCGCCTTCTTTTACAGCGCGTTCAGGCAAGCCACTGACGAAAAAATACGTCTTTTTATTGTGCTATTGCGTGACTAATTGCAATGCCTACAAACGGCGGTGTGGGGTGTGAGGAAAGGCATGTTGAAGTGATTGATTTAGTTTTCTCTAAATCCCTGTTTCTACATTCCCTAGTTTGGCTCCAAGCAGTGTCACGCATAAACCACGCCTCGGCCGTGTCTCTTCCCACGAACTTGCGTATTACTTGACTTGGTGTATATAGACTTAGCCACCAGGGTCATAAGAGTACACAAGGAAATACCCACAACTCCTACGAAAGTCAAATATATGAGGTTGGGCGCAGGAAGGTTCAAGAATGTGACCCAAGGAGTTAACGACCACTTGCTTGTTCGCGCCATAACGCTCACAACTACTTTTTGCCCCTCGCCATCAGTAGTATTACCTCGTATTATCATTTATCAACGTCCTGTGCTATCCTACCATGCAACATACTTCTGCATTTCCACCCCATACAAATAATACCCCATACCCCATGCTACATACTTCTGCATTTCCAAATAATACCCCATACCCATACCCCATAGAAATACCCCATACCCATACCCCATACCCCATAGAAATACCCCATACCCATACCCCATAGAAATACCCCATACCCATACCCCATAGAAATACCCCATACCCATACCCCATACCCCATAGAAATACCCCATACCCATTCCCCATACAAATAATAAGAGCATAACACAAGGAGTTTGCAATAAGAGGAAATGAAAGAGGAGGTAAAATTTATAATTTATTGCATTAACAAGAAGCAAAGTCTCTGCTCAACAACAACCGTTTGTATAGAGTGAAGAGAAGGCCTGGCTACGTAACTTTCTAGGGTAAAACATATACAGAGCACAAACTTTCAGTGGTCAAATGAGCGTCCGTATAAATATAAACAAACGAAAACATGGCTACGAAACTTTATGGTCAAATGAGCGTCCATATAAGTAAAAGAAATATACAAAGGACGAACTCTCTACTCAAATGAGCGTCCGTATAAATAAAAACAAACAAAAATATGGCTACGAAACCTTATATAGTCAAATGAGCGCCCATATCAGTAAACTCTATAGTCAAATGAGCGTCCAAATCAGTAAACTCTATAGTCAAATGAGCGTCCAAATCAGTAAACTCTATAGTCAAATGAGCGCCCATATCAGTAAACTCTATAGTCAAATGAGCGTCCATATCAGTAAACTCTATAGTCAAATGAGCGCCCATATCAGTAAACTCTATAGTCAAATGAGCGTCCGTATAAATAAAACATATATACACAGGACGGTTTTTCTGTAGTCAAATGAACGTTCGTATAAATAAGTATAAATAAAAACAAATACAAAAACATGGCTACGAAACCTTATATAGTCAAATGAGCGTTAAAATACGTAAAATAAATAAACAAATGACAAACTATAGTGTGATAATGATAGTGATAGGCTATGTTCTTTATCCATGGGCGTGATAAAAGCCCTTAATTAAATATTTAGTCATTGCTTTATCTTCTCGTGTCTATTATTTTGAGGCGGAAAACGGGAAGAAAAGTAAAGGAAAGAAAGGAAGGAAAGCAAGTAGAAGGGAAGAGGAAGGAAAGCATAGTTTAAACCCCTTTTTCTCCCCTCTTCTTCCTCCTAACTTCTTTTCCACTCTCTCATTTCTATTATTTTGAGGCGGAAAACGGGAAGAAAAGTAAAGGAAAGAAAGGAAGGAAAGAAAGTAGAAGGGAAGAGGAAGGAAAGCGTAGTTTATACCCCTTTCTCTCCCTTTTCCTTCCCTCTTCTTTCTCTTAACTTCTTTTCCACTCTCTCATTTCTATTATTTTAAGGCAGAAAACGGGAAGAAAAGTAAAGGAAAGAAAGGAAGGAAAGAAAGTAGAAGGGAAGAGGAAGGAAAGCATAGTTTAAACCCCTTTTTCTCCCCTCTTCTTCCTCCTAACTTCTTTTCCACTCTCTCATTTCTATTACTTTAAGGCAGAAAACGGGAAGAAAAGTAAAGGAAAGAAAGGAAGGAAAGAAAGTAGAAGGGTAGAGGAAGGAAAGCACTATTTATCGACCTTTCTCCCTTTTCTTTTCTATTCTTCACATTCTTCCCTCTCTTTTCCCTCTTCTTCCCTTTACCTCCTTTTTCATCATCTTTCTTCCCCATTTTCTTCCCTTTTCTTCCTTCTAACTCCTTTTCCACTAGAGCTGAAAAATGACTAGAAGCGAATGAAGAGAGAGAGAGAGAGAGAGAGAGAGAGAGAGAGAGAGAGAGAGAGAGAGAGAGAGAGAGAGAGAGAGAGAGAGAGAGAGAGAAATAAAAAAAAGCGTTGAATATGATCATAAATAAATAATAATGATAATAATAATAATGATAATAACAATAACAGTAGCAATAGACAGCGGGGCGGGGCGGGGCGAGGTTACGGGGCACACTCTCACCTGCTAATTAACACCGTGTCTACCTGTGTCAACCTGGCGTAGGGCTGGGTGGAGCGGGGCACGGGGCTGGAGCGGGGCGGGGCCTGGAGGGGCGTGGGGGTGAGGGCAGGGGGCGTGAGGGGCTCCAGGCGGATGGTCTCCCCCGCGGGGCCCCTGGGCACGCCCCCCACCCCCGCGGGACCCGCCAGTTGACTGTGCCCAAGCCCGTAGAGGAGGTACCACGCCGCGGCTGGGGGGGGAGGGGAGGGGGGATTAGTATGAAGGTACACACACATACATACGCACATATACTAGTACACATACAAGCATGAATACACACACTGACGCATTCATACATACATACATACATACATTCATACATGGATTTACGCACAGTCAAGTTGATAGGCAAACATTTATATACATACATACACACACACACAGATATTCGTACACACATACAAGCATGGATACACACACTGACACATTCATACATACATACATACATACATTCAAACATGGATTTACGCACAGTCAAGTTGATAAGCAATCATTTATATACATACATACACACACACAGACAAACACAATTGAAACACAAACAAAAGAAGACAGACATATTTACCAACTGACTGACTGACTGACTCTTAGGATATATAAACATACATACAAGTGTACACATACATATTATACAGACAGACAGACAAACAGACAGACACATTTCATACACAAACAAAAAAGTGGGAAGTAGACACATACAGAAAAACAGACAGAGGCAGACAGACAGACGACAGTTTTAATTATGCAAATGTTCCATCTCATTTCTCATTCCTAACTGACACTTGACATGTTTTCTTTCTCTCTCTCTCTATCTATCTACCTATCTATCTACCTATAACTATCTGTATATTTACTTATCTATCTTTCTATCTATCTTTCCCTCTATCTATCTACCAATCCACCTCTTATTACTTTTTTTCTCTCTCTCCACACACACACACACACACGCACACACACACACACACAACCCCTCCCCCTCCCACACAAACACATCCCCCTTTCCCCCTCTCCCCACCCCCCCACACCCGTCTTCCCCCTACCCCCCACCCCCTCAACACACCTGCGGGCAGAAGAGTAGCCAGGAGGGGCCAGGTATGCCCCAACACCTGAACCAGCAGCGTCACATTCAGCAGGAGGGCCGCAGCAGGTAACCAGGGGGGGGCAGGAACATGGAAGGACCCCCGCGGAGGAGAATGAGCGGGGAGGCGAGATAGGACCCCTACTCCTATTACCGCAAGGAGCAAGAACCCCCCAAGGACCCCCGCCCATACCTGCCCCCCGCCCCCCTTCCCCATGCCGAAGACCGCCACCACCGCCGCCCCCGCTAATGCCCCCCACACCCCAATCACAAGCAGGAGGGCGCGGCGAGCTGACTCAGGGGTGGGGGGACTCCTTGCCGCCCCCCCTCTCAGTGTGGCAACCTGTATCTTCTCTCTATACTCCCTCACGGCCTCCTCCACATCCTCCTCTTCCTCCTCCTCCTCCTCCTCCACCTGCTTTTCCTCCTCTTCCTCCTCCTCCTCCTCCTTGATGGGTGAGGCAGGTGGGTCAAGCTCATTAGCCAACAGGTGGGATGTGTCAAGGCTACCCTCCTCCTCGCCTCCTCCTCCTCCTCTTCCTCCTCCCTCCTGGTGTCTTCCTCCTCCTCTTCCCAGCTGGTTAGGAAGCACCCGAAGACCGTCCTGGGAAAAGAAGAGGTGGTGAGTGTCTTCCTGTTTATGGTTTTCTTCGTTTTTCTTCTCCTCCTCCTCCTCCTCCTCCTCCTCCTTCTTTTGTTCTTTCTCTCTCATACTCATTATTGTTTTTTTTATAGTCTACCTTCCTCTTGCTTTTTTTTATTTACTTATGCAACTCCTCTTCTTCCTTCTCTCTCTCCTCCTCCTCCTCAATTCTCCCTTTTCTTCTTTATCTCCCTATCTCTCCCTTTTACCCATATCTTCCTTCACTTTCTCCTTCATTACCTCCCTTCTTCTTCCTTCCTGTCCTCTTTCCTATCCTCCTCCCTTTCTTCCTATACCTCCCTTTTTACCCTCTTTTTCCTCCACTTCCTCCTCCTTCAGAGTCTCCTCCACCCATCTCCCTCTCTCCTCCTTTTCTTCCTCTATCTCCTTTTCATCCTTCTTTCTCTCCACTCATTCCTTACTTCTTGTCCTCCTCCTCCTAGTCCTCAATTCTCCCTTTCTTCTTTATCTCCCTACATCTCTCCTTCACTACCTCCCTTCTTCTCCTTCCTTCCTCTCCTCTTTCCTATTCTCCCTTTCTTCCTATATACCTCTCTCTTTACCCTCCTTTCCCCTTTCTTTTCCTTCGTCACCCACCTTGAGGAAGTGGAAGGTCCTCTCCTGACGTGAGCTGCGGGGGGCGAGGTGGAGGTAGCCGAGAGGGGCGCGGGAGGAGGGTGTGACGGCGAGGCAGCAGAGGGCAGCGTAGGAGCATCTGTGTCGCCTGTAGAGCACCGTCACCACCACTACCACGTGGACCACCAGTGTGCAGGTAGCCAACACCTGTGGGGAAGGGGACAGGTGAGGGGGGTGAGGGGGTGAGAGGGAGGGGGGAGTCTTCTTGTGTTTTTTTTGTGTGTGTTTTAATCCTTGTATCATTGACCTTCTTATCTGCTTTCTCCTCCTTCTTCTCTTCCTCTTCCTCTTCTCCTTTTTATACTTCCTTTCCATTCTTCCATTCTCCAGCCTCCTCCTCCTTCTCCCTCTTTATCTTCCCTTCCCTTTCCTTAGTCTCCCATTCCCCTTTTTCCGTTTTTTCTCTCTTCCCTTCTTCCTCTCTTCTGTCCTGCCTTCCTTTCCTTTCACTCTCCTTAGTCTCCCCTTCTCTTCTCTATTTCTCTTCCTCTCTACCCCTTTTCCTGTCCTTCCCTTTTTCCTTCCTTCCCCTTTTCCTCTCCTCCCATTCCCCTCTCTTTCCTTCTTCCCTTTTTCCTTTTTTCTCTCTTCCTTTCTTCCTCTCTTCTATTCTGCCTCCCTTCCCTTTCTCCCTTTCCTTTCACTCTCCTTAGTCTCCCCTTCTCTTCTCTGTTTCTCTTCCTCTCTTCCCCTTTTCCTGTCCTCTTTTTCCTTCCTTCCCCTTTTCTTCACCTCCCATTCCCCTCTCTTCCCTTCATCCTCTCCTTACTTCACTCTCCCATTCTTTTCTTCTTCCTCTCTTTTCCCTTCCCTTTTCCTCCCTTCCCTTCCTCCCTTCACCCACCCTTAACAGAAGAACATGGTTGAGCGTGAGGGCAAGGACGGCAGCCAGCGACCCCCCCGCCAGGTGTGCGTGTGCGTGGGCGCCTGTCCGGGGGCACTGCGAGGAGAGGAAGGGCGGGAGGAGGCCGTCGGAGGAGAGGGAGACCAGCTGGCGGGAGAGTGGTAGGGCGGCCTCCACCAGGGAAAGGCACAGCATCACCACCTACGGAAGAAAGGACAGGTAAGTAAGGTAAGGTAAGGACAGGTTAGGTTAGGTTAGGTTAGGACAGGCACAGTATCACCACCTATAGGAGAAAGGACAGGTAAGGACAGGTAAGAAAGGTAAGGTAAGGACAGGTAAGGTTAGGTTAGGTTAGGTTAGGTAAAGTAAGAACAGGTGTGGAAAAAAAGACAGGTACGTTAGTTAAAATGAAGGTAATGGGAGACAGAAAAGGGAGAAAGAGTGATCGGAAAGGGAAAGGGAAAGAGAAAGGGAAACAGGACAAAGGAAGATAGGGAAAGGAAAAAAAAGATGTATAAGAAAAGAATGATGAAAATGATAAAAGGAAGATTGGGGAAACGAGTAAGAAGAGAAGAAAGAGGAAAACAAATGTGAAAAGATAAAAGAGGAAAAGAAAAATGAGAGAGAAAGGAAGGGAGAAAAATAGAAATAAAAAATAAAAACGGTCCCAATACAAGTTTATTATCCGGTATTCAATTCAATGCTTTCTATTTACTTTGAAATGGGAAGACTAAGCGAAGGAGGAGGAGGAGGAGGAGGATGAAAAGGAGGAAGACAAGTGAGGGAAGAAAAAACAGAGAGAAGTGAAAAAAGAAAGAAAAAAACAAAAAAGAGAAAAGGAAAGAAAGTAAAGAAAAAAAAAAAGATGAAATATTTGAGATAAAACATGTGAGAAAGGATGACGAATGGAGGAAAAGAAAGATGAAAAAGTGGAAGAAATAAAGCATAGAAGAAGAAAGGGACAATTAATCAGTTTCAGCGCAAACAAAAACAAAAAAAGGTAGAAACAGGTGAAAAGGTGGAAGTTAATTACGCAAACAGGTGACCAGGTAATTAAGAAGCGATTAAAAAGAACACAATGAAAGCAAACTAAGCAGGTGGTGGTAGTGGTTAATTAGGGAGACAGGTGAGTGCGTGCAGGTGGACAGGTGGGATGCAATCAAGTCACAGGTGGAATGCAATTAGCGTGGCAAGAGGAGGCAGGTGAGTGTAATTAAGGAGGAGGAGGAGGAGGAGGAGGAGGAGGAAGAGACAGGTGATGTGTTAATGAGGTAGATGTACAGGTAGACAGGTGAGGATAATGACTCTACCTTTCCCTTAATTAACCTTACTTCATTATCATTATCACACACACACACACACACACACACACAGGAACACACACTCACCTGGAAGCAGCCCAATACTAGTCTCGCCCAACTCACATCCCTCCTCTCCATCGCCTGTATCAACGGGGCGCCCACTGGGGGGAGCCTGGGAGAGGGAGGAAAGGGAGAGAGAGAGAGGAGTGGGAGAGGAAGGAGAGAGAGAAGAGGTACAGAAAATGAGGGATGGGATGGAGAGAGAGGAGAAAGGGTAGAGAATGAAAGGAAAAGGAAAGAGAGAGAGAGAGAGAGAGATAGAGGTAAAGAAAACGAGAGGGATGGGACAGAGAGAGAGAGGAGAAAAGGTAGAAAATGATAGGAAGGGGAAGGAGAGAGAGAGAGGTAAAGAAAGACGATAGGGAGAGAAAGAAGAGAAAAGAGGTAAGGGAAGAGAAAAGGAAGGAAGGAGGTTAGAAAGCGGTATAAGAGAAATGGAGAGGAAGAAAAGATAACAGAGATTAAGAAAGTAGAAGAGGAGGAAGAGAAGGGAAGAAAAAAATGGACGAATAAAGGAAAGAAAAGTAGAAGGTTAGTATTAATAACAAAAGGATAAGAAAGATTAGTTTATATCAATTTCCATCTATATCCTCATTCATCTTCACCCTCCCTTCTTATCTCCTTCCCTTCTTCCCCCTTCCCATTTTCTCTTCTCCCCATCGTTATCCTCTCCTTCATCACTCTCCCCTCATTCCCCTTCCTTTCTTCCCCCTTCCCATTTTCTCTTCTCCCCATCGTCATCCTCTTCATCACCCTCCTCTCATTCCCCTTCCCATTTTCTCGTCTCCCCATCTTCATCTCCTTTATCACTCTCCCTTCATTCCCCTTCCTTTCTTCCCCCTTCCCATTTTCTCTTCTCCCTATCTTCATCTCCTTTATCACCCTCCCTTCATTCCCCTTCGTTTCTTCCCCCTTCCCATTTTCTCTTCTCCCTATCTTCATCTCCTTTATCACCCTCCTCTCATTCCCGTTCCCATTTTCTCTTCTCCCCATCTTCATCTCCTTCACCACCCTCCCCTCATTCCCCTTCCTTTCTTCCCCTTTCCCATTTTCTCTTCTCCCATCGTCATCCTCTCCTCCATCACCCTCCTCTCATTCCCCTTCTCATTTTCTCTTCTCCCAATCTTCATCCTCTCCTTCATCACACTCCCCTCATTCCCCTTCCCCCAGCACTCACACATTCCCCGTCATAAGCGTCAAGACAATGCCCAGGACGAAGAAGGCGAGGAAGGAGGAGCCGGTCGCCACGGACACCACGACGGGCAGCAGGCGGTGGGCGCGGCGCTGTCCCTTCACAAGCCGCCCCGCCTCGTAGAAACTGCCATACACCGCCATGCAGACCGCCGCGCCCGCCAACAACTGGAAGGGTAATAAATACAATAAGTAACGTAGGAATGAGTTAATAATTGCTCCACATACGCACAATGACCTCTAGTATCAGTTGGAAAAAGAAAGTAGCGAAAAGTAGAAGCGAGATTAGAGAAAAATATAAAAAGGAAATCGATAATTGCCATACACCGCTTGTTAACAACTAGAACTAAAGGAAATAGAGTAAATAACGTAGGAATGAGTTAATAATTGCTCCACATATGCACGAAGGCCTCTAGTAATTGTTAGAAAAAGAGAGTAGCGAAAAGTAGAAGCGAGTTTAGATAAAAATGTAAAAAGGAAGTCGATAATTGCCATACACCGCTTGCTAACAACTAGAACTAAAGGAAATAGAGTAAATAATGTAGGGATGAGTTCATTTTTGCTCCAGATACAGATGATGGCCTCTAGTAATAGTTAGGAAAGAAAAGGAATGCATAGTAAGCGTGAGTCTAGAGGAAAATATAAAAAGGAAGTCGATGATTGTCATACGCCGCGGCCGCTAACAACTAGAACAAAAGGAAATACAGTGAATAATGTTGGGATGAGTTCATATTTGCTCCAGATACAGATGATGACCTCTAGTAATAGTTAAGAAAAGGAATGAATGGTAGGAGTGAGTTTAGAGGAAAATGTAAAAGAAAGTATATTATTGCCATACACCGCCATACAACAACTGCAGGAAAACACTTGAAGAACTGGATGCAAGATTGGAATAGAAGTTCGTAACGCCTCCTAGTGATAGTCAGAATAAGAGAGAATTGAAAAGTAAAAGGATACGCAGAGGAAAATGTCAAAGAAATTAAATCATTGCCATACAACGCCATATCATAACTCGAAGAAGAGGAAATACAGATAATAACTTGATGGAATGATTGAATATTTGTTATACACGTACCTTAGGATTAGTTAATAGAGGAAAGGTTTAAAAAGTAAAAGTGAGTTTAGAGGAAATTGTAAAAAAAGAAAGTAGATAATTGCCATTCACCGCCATACAGACACTGGAAGAAAATTACAGAATAAATACAAGAAATGAGTGGATTATTGCTATACATATTCGCAACGCCGCATATTGATAATTAGAAAAGGAAACAAGTGATAAGTAAAAGTGAATTAGAGAAAAATATAAAAAAGAAAGTAGATTATTGCCAAACTCCGCCATACACACCGCTAACAACTCTAACAAAAGGAAATACAGAAACACAAGAAAATAAGTTGAAGGAAAGAGTGAACAATTGCTATACACATCCACAGTGGGAGTTAGGAAAGGAGAGGAAGGACAGAGGTGCATACAAGCGAACTATAAATAAGAAAGAAAAGAAAAACAGAGAGAGAAAAAAAGCAAATAATTATCAGACACGAATAGGCGAAAATAAAAGAAAACAGAACAAGGAAGTGAAAGAGAAGGAAAGGAAAGAAAAAGAGGATAAATGAGAATACAGGAATGGAGCTCAAGTGGGAAGGAAATAAATGAAAAGAGAAAGAAGAGACGATAATAAAAAAATAGAACAAGGAAGTGCATGAGAAAGAAAGGGAAGATAAAAACGATAAATAAGAAGAGAACAGGAATGGAACTCAAGAGGGAGGAAGATAAAAGAGAAGAAAAATGGAAGAGAACGAGGGAAAAACAGATCAAGGAAGAGGAAGAGAGAATAAAAAGGAGAAAAGATGACGAGAATGGACCGCAAGTGGGAAGAAAGATAGAGGAAGAGAGAGAAAAAATGATAATTTACATATAAGACGCGGAAAGAGAAAAATGTCCTTGATAAATATTGCATCCTTAGAGAAATATTACAACCTTAGAAAAATAGTGCAACCAAAAAAAAAATATTATATACTTAGAAAAATATATCCTTAGAAAATATTAAATCCTTAGAAAATATTATATCTTTAGAAAATATTACATACGTAGGAAAATATTACGCCCTTGAAAAAGTATTGTTCTAAAGAAATAGTCCTTAAAAATACTGTTCATAAAAAAATATTGTCCTTAAAAAATATTGTCCTTAAAATATATTGTCCTTAAAAATAGTCCTTAAAAATATTACGTCTTTGACCCCCTCCCCCCAAAAAATATTACATCCTTAAAAGAATTATACGCCCTTGAAAAAATATAAAATTAAATAAAAAAATGAAATAAAAAAACTAAAAATAATGAATATGAAAAAAATAGTTAAATAATATTACGAACTTGAGAATCATTGTCCTTAGAAAGTGTCACTAAAAATATAGCGGACTTATATCTGTAAGGAATTATATCTTTACCTCCGACGGGCCCAGCGACGTGAACGCCTGCTGGAGATGCGACGGGTCCTCCTCCGTGTGTGTGCCGCCCACCAGCAGGAAGAACAGCAGGCACAGCAGCGTCACCCCGCTCATCACGGCCCTCAGGAACCCCGCTTGCTGGGGGAAGGGGAGAAAAGGGTGAGAAAGGGTGAGGGAGGGTGCTCTGCTTCTTTTGGCGACGAAGAGAATGAAGAAGAGTGAAGAGGATGGGAAGAAGGTCTATCGCAAAACAATACACATAAATAGATAGAAAAATACACACACATACAAAAAAAAAACCATACACACAAAATTCACACATACAGCAATACACAAACACAAAAATAAACAGAAATACATAGACACACAAACAGTGACAGACAGAAATCACACGGCCCCACAGACACACACAGACACCTTAAAACTATATCTATGTAAACCCAAAACACACAAACACATAAGACAAACCCTCTCACAAAAACACCCCCACCCGCCCCCCACCCACACCCTTACCCACCCCCACATATACCCTCACCCCCCAACAGAACCCCTCCTCCTTCCCACCCCCAGCCTCCTTACCTCCAGTCCCAGCGCCAGGATCACAGCCACGGACATGCAGGCCCCCGCGGCGATAAAGTCCGGGGGCACGTGGGTGACGGGTAGGTGTCCCAGGGTTGCCCCCACCCACCGGCCCACCTTGCCGCCGCACAGGTAATCCATGGTGGACGACTGGGGAGAAGTGGAGAGGTTAGTTTTTTTTTTTTTTTTTTTTTAAGCAGAGGAGACAGTGCAAGGGCGTAAAAAAAAAAAGAAAACAATAATGAAAAAAAAAAAAAGCCCGCTACTTACTGCTATGGGGAGGGAAGGAATAGGGCGATGATATGGTTAGTTTTGGGATGATGAGGAGGGATGGGGAGGTGTGAGGGGAAGATGAATGGGGAGATGAGAGATATGGTTAGCTGTTAGTTGTAGGGGAGGAAACGGAGAATGAAAAGATGGGGAGGTGAAATGAGAATGAATGAGATGAACTGCTTCTTTGGATATGAGATTTTAATGAGATGAGAAATGGGGAGATGAGAAAATGGGTAGTTAGAGGGAAATAGGAGAGAAATAAATGGGTTAGCTATGAGTAAAGTTGGGTGATAAATTGATATATTAAGTATAGATAAATAAAAAAAGACAGAAATAAATAGTTTTAAAAGAGCAAAATAAGGGAAAAGAAGGGAAAAGAAGAACACACACACACACACACACACACACACACACACACACACACACACACACACGGACGCACAAACTATCACCAGATTTATCGGCGGACAAGCCAATAACAGCAATAGTTTGTGTGTGTGTCGATCGGGTATATCGGAGAGAGAGAGAGAGAGAGAGAGAGAGAGAGAGAGAGAGAGAGAGAGAGAGAGAGAGAGAGAGAGAGAAGAGAGAGAGAGAGAGAGAGAGAGAGAGAGAGAAGAGAGAGAGAGAGAGAGAGAGAGAGAGAGAGAGAGAGAGAGAGAGAGAGAGAGAGAGAGAGAGAGAGAGAGAGAGAGAGAGAGAGAGAGAGAGAGAGAGAGAGAGAGAGAGAGAGAGAGAGAGAGAGAGAGAGAGAGAGAGAAAGGTCCTATCTTTCAAACGATTTCACTCCTACAACAACAACAACAACAACTACTTCTACTACTACTACTACTACAACTACTACTACTATTACTCCTACTACTACTACTACTACTATTGGGAAAGGTTAAATCTCATTGGTGGATGCTGGGAAAGGTTGAATCTTATTGGTGGATGCTGGGAAAGGTTGAATCTCATTGGTGGATGCTGGGAAAGGTTAAATCTTATTGGTGGATGCTGGGAAAGGTTGAATCTCATTGGTGGATGCTGGGAAAGGTTAAATCTTATTGGTGGATGCTGGGAAAGGTTAAATCTCATTGGTGAATGCTGGGAAAGGTTGAATCTCATTGGTGGATGCTGGGAAAGGTTGAATCTTACTGGTGGATGCTGAGAAAGGTTGAATCTTACTGGTGGATGCTGAGAAAGGTTGAATCTTACTAGTGGATGCTGGGAAAGGTTGAATCTTATTGGTGGATGGTGGGAAAGGTTGAATCTTACTGGTGGATGCTGAGAAAGGTTGAATCTTACTGGTGGATGCTGGGAAAGGTAGAATCTTATTGGTGGATGCTGGGAAAGGTTAGATATTACTAGTGGATGCTGGGAAAGGTTAGATTTTACTGGTGGATGCTGGGAAAGGTTAGATTTTACTGGTGGATGCTGGGAAAGGATGCTGGGAAGGGTAAATCTTATTGGTGGATGCTGGGAAAAAGAAAAACACAATAATAGCTAACACAACAACCATCACCAACAGCCAATAACAACCACTAACAACCATTACCCACTAATCACCACCCACTCACCAGAGCCTTCGTGAGGGCCGCCAGAGCAGACGCGTTAATGAGCAGATAGAACAGCCCCAGCAGGTAAGCCGCCAACTCGCCCACTAATTGGTAGGTGGCCGTGTACACCTGTCCGGAACACTGCTCCATACAGGTGACCAACTCGGCGTAGCAGAAACCTGGAGAAAGGGAAGAAAGGGAGAGAAAGGGAAGGTGTCAATTTGGTAACTCGGCGTAGCAGAAACATGGGAGAGAAAGGGGAGAAAGGGAAGAAAGGGGGAGGTGCTGTTTTTCGAGTTGGAAGAAAGGGAAAGAATAGGGAAGGCGTTAATTTGGTGACTGGGCGTAGCAGAAACCTGGGAGAGAAAGGGGAGAAAGGGAAGAAAGGGGGAGGTGCTGTTTTTTGAGTTGGAAGAAAGGGAAAGGAGATCAAAAAGGGTAAAGTGTAAAGGTGTGAGTTTTAAGAAGGGGAAGGTAAGGTGTGTTAATCTGGTTTGGTTTGGAAAGAAAGGGAAAGGGAAGCAGATAATTAGAAGTATGTCTTAAAAAGGGGGAAAAAAGGAAAGAAAAAGATGTGTGAATTTTAAGTTGGTTTGTTGTACGAGATGGAAGAAAAGGGAAATAGAAGAATATGATAAGTAGATTTGAATGAGGAAAAGAAAGGGAAAAATGAAGAAATGTGTGTTTTACGAGATGAAGAAAAGGTAAAGGGAAAAAGAAAAATATAATGAGAAATAGATTTGAAGAAGGGAAAGAAATCTGTGAGTGAAAAGGAAGAAAGGGAAGAAAGGAGTTAATTAGGTTTGGTTTGAAAAAAAAAGGAAAGAGAAGAAAATAATTAGAAGTAGGTTTTGATAAGGAGATAATCAACATACGAAGACAAATGGGAAAGAAAAGGAAGAAGAAAAGGGAAGAAAAAGGAGAATATTCTGTTTGGTTTAGTTATTGTTTTTTTTAAGGAAGAAAGAGAAAATGGAAGAAAATACTTAACATACGAAGACAAATGGAAAAGAAGAGGAAGAAGAAAAAGGAAGAAAAGGAGATGCTTATGTCTGGTTTAGTTAGTGTTTTTTTTAAGGAAGTGAAAATGGAAGAAAATATTGAGAAGCAGGTTTTTATGGGGAGAAAATTAACTAGGGAAGAAAAGGAAGAAGAAAAGGGAAGAAAAGGAAGAAAAAAGGAAGAAAAAGGAGATGCTTATGTCTGGCTTAGTTAGTGTTTATTTTAAGGAAGAAAGTGAAAAAGGAAGAAAATATTGAGAAGCAGGTTTTTATGGGGAGAAAATTAAACAGGGAAGAAAAGGAAGAAGAAAAGGAAGAAAAAAGGAAGGAAAGGGAGATGCTTATGTCTGGTTTAGTTAGTGTTATTAAAGGAAGAAAGAGAAAATGGAAGAAAATATTGAGAAGCAGGTTTTTATGGGGAGAAAATTAACTAGGGAAGAAAAGGAAGAAGAAAAGTGAAGAAAAGGAAGAAAAAAGGAAGGAAAGGGAGATGCATATGTTTGGTTTAGTTAGTGTTATTAAAGGAAGAAAGTGAAAATGGAAGAAAATATTGAGAAGCAGGTTTTTATGGGGAGAAAATTAACTAGGGAAGAAAAGGAAGAAGAAAAGGGAAGAAAGGGAAGAAAAAAGGAAGAAAAAGGAGATGCTTATGTCTGGCTTAGTTAGTGTTATTAAAGGAAGAAAGAGAAAATGGAAGAAAATATTGAGAAGTAGGTTTTTATGGGGAGAAAATTAACTAGGGAAGAAAAGGAAGAAGAAAAGGGAAGAAAAGGAAGAAGGGTTTAATAATGAGACACTTAACATACGAAGACAAATGGGAAAGAAAGAGAAGAAGAAAAGGAAGAAAAAGAAGATCCTTATGTTTGGTTTACTTAGTGTTTTTAAGGAAGAAAATGGAAAATAAATATTGAGGAGAAAAATAACTAGGGAAGGAAATGAAGAAGAAAAGAGAAGAAAAGGGAGACGGTTTACTTTAGATGGAAAGGAAATGGAAGAGGAAAAAGGGAAAAAAAATTAGAGGCAGATATTTTTTTGTTCAGTTTACGAAAAGAAAGAAAAGAATTAACGAAGACAAAAGAAAGACAAGTAAAGAAAAAGTAAAAAGAAAATACAATGTCGGGGGAAAAAAAGGAAGGGAAAAAAAGTGTA
>NC_066567.1:7069984-7169984 GCF_024679095.1 Eriocheir sinensis | reverse complement strand
GGGAGGAAGGGAAGGAAAGGAAGCGAACAAGGAAGGGGAGGGAGGGAAGGGAAGAAAGGGAAGGAAAGAAGGAAGAGAAGGGAAGGAATGGAACAAGGAGAGAGGAAAGGGAGGGAAGGAAGGAAAGGGAAGGGAAGGGAGGAAAGGAAGGGAAGGAAAGGAAGCGAACAAGGAAGGGGAGGGAGGGAAGGCAAGGAAAGAAGGAAGAGAAGGGAAGGAATGGGACAAGGAGAGAGGAAAGGGAGGGAAGGAAGGAAAGGGAAGGGAAGGGAGGAATGGAAGGGAAGGAAAGGAAGCGAACAAGGAAGGGGAGGGAGGGAAGGGAAGAAAGGGAAGGAAAGAAGGAAGAGAAGGGAAGGAATGGAACAAGGAGAGAGGAAAGGGAGGGAAGGAAGGGAAGGGAAGGGAGGAAAGGAAGGGAAGGAAAGGAAGCGAACAAGGAAGGGGAGGGAGGGAAGGGAAGAAAGGGAAGGAAAGAAGGAAGAGAAGGGAAGGAATGGAACAAGGAGAGAGGAAAGGGAGGGAAGGAAAGAAAGGGAAGGGAAGGGAGGAATGGAAGGAAGGAAAGGAAGGAACAAGGAAGGAGGAGGGAAGGAAGAACGGGAAGGAAAGAAGGAAGAGAAGGGAAGGAATGGGACAAGGAGAGAGGAAAGGGAGGGAAGGGAAGGGAGGAATGGAAGGGAAGGAAAGGAAGCGAACAAGGAAGGGGAGGGAGGGAAGGGAAGAAAGGGAAGGAAAGAAGGAAGAGAAGGGAAGGAATGGAACAAGGAGAGAGGAAAGGGAGGGAAGGAAGGAAAGGGAAGGGAAGGGAGGAATGGAAGGAAGGGAAGGGAGGGGAGGGGAATCTCATAAGACTAAGGAATAAAGTTTGTTGAAGTGAAAATCGGCGTTATTGCGAAAACAGGAATGGTTGAGTGATTTAGAGGGAGAGACAGGTGAGGGAAGGTAGCCAGGTAGATAGAGACAGGTAGACAGAGAGACAGGTAAGAACAGATAGACAGATAGACAGATAGATAGACAGAAGAATGAATATAAGGTTGAAAGAGAATGAAAGAAAGGTAGACAGGTGAAAACACAGGTAGATAGGGACAGGTAAGGACAGGTAAACAGATAGACAGATAGATAGACAGAGAGATAGACAGAAGAATGAATATAAGGTAGAAAGAGAATGAAAGAAAGAACGAAAGAAAGAGAGTACGAAAAAAGGGAAGAAGGAAAGAAAGAAAATGAAGTAAAAAAGAAAGAAGGAAGGTAAAAAAGAAAAGAAAGAGTAGATAGATAGATAGACTGGTAGATGAAGGAAAGTAGATTATGAATAGATTGACACACACACACACACACACACACACACACACACACACACACACACACACACACACACACACACACACACACACACACACAGTTCCGCTTACACAACCAAACTGTCCTCACTATTTTCCTTCCTTCCTTCCTCCTCCTCCTCCTCTTCCTCCTCCTCTTCCTTTCATTTACATATCAATTCATTAACTTTTTTTTTTCTCTTCCTTTCCTTATTTTTTTCCTGTTTTTTTTTTCTACATTTTTTTCTCCCTTTCTTTCCTCTCTATTTTTCTTTTTTTTTCGTCTAACCAAACTCTCTCTCTCTCTCTCTCTCTCTTTTCCAGTGGGCACTTCACTTTCTCAATTATTTTCTACCTCCTCCTCCTCCTCCTCCTTGAACCTCCTCCTCCTCCTCCTCTTCCTCCTCTTCCTCCTCCTCTTCTTCCTCCAACTCCTCCTCCACTCACCAAAGTTCATTGTTTCTTCTTCAATGACTAAGGAGGAGGAGGAGGAGGAGGAGGAGGAGGAGCGAAGGATGAAGAGGCGGAGGAGGATGCAATGGAATAGAAAGAGAGAGGGAGAGGAAGAAAAAGAAAGATATAATAAGAAAGAAAAAAAAAGATAGAAAGAAACAAATAAGGAAGAATGAATATAAGGAAGAAAGAGAAAGAAAGAAAGAAAGAAAGAAAAAGAAAGAAAGAAGAAAGAAAGAAAAAAATGAATGAATGAATATAAGAAAGAGAAAGAAAGAAAGAAAGAAAAAAGAGAAAGAAAGAAGAAAAGAAAGAAAGAAAGAAATGGCAGAATGAATATAAGAAAGAGAATAAAAGAAAGAAAGAAAGAAAGAAAGAAAGGAGAGACGGTAGAAAATCAAGAGCAGAAATATAGGTGAAGGAAGAAAGGAGAGACTGAAAGAAAGAAAGAAAGAAAGAAAGAAAGAAAGAAGTCTGGAAACACGCCAAGTAAGGTCTATGGAACTCTCTCTCTCTCTCTCTCTCTCTCTCTCTCTCTCTCTCTCTCTCTCTTGTTCTCCCCTTGCTGCAAACTCATTTCTCTCTCTCCTCTTTCTTTTTCTCCTCTTCTTCCTCCTCTTCTTGCATCTCCATCTTTCTTTCTTCCTTTCTTCTTTTGTCTTCCTTCTCTTCATTCAACCCTTCCTTCATCACACGCTCCATCTCCTCCTCCTCCTCCTCCTCCTCCTTTTTTTTTATTCCTCTCTCTCTCTCTCTCTCTCTCTCTATCATCGCTTATTTCATGCACATATATTACATTCATTACATCCTCAATCTCTCTCTCTCTCTAAAATGATGCATAGATGAATAATTGATATGAAGTGAAAAATGGCATAGTTTCCCCTCATATTCTTCATTAATTAGAACTTTTTACAATGATGATGTTGATGATGATGATGATGATGATGGAGATTAAAATTTTAACTATCTTCCGTTCGATCTTCAAATTTCATAACGTTTTTTTCTTTTTGTATTCAATTTCTACTCATATTTTTTTTTTACTTCAATTATCATACACATACTAAGTTATTTTACCTTCTCTTCTATTGAATCTTCTAATATAAGCATTCTATCTTTTTATATTCAATTTCTACTCATATATTTTTACACTTCTTCTATTGAATCTTCTAATATAAGCATTCTATCTTTTTATATTCAATTTCTACTCATATATATTTTTACACTTCTATTGAATCTTCTAATATAAGCATTCTATCTTTTTATATTCAATTTCTACTCATTATTAAACTTCTTCTAGTGAATCTTCCATTATAAGCATTCTATTTTTTTTATATTCAATTTCTACTCATATTTACTGATTTACTTAATTTATAATACATATACTAAGTTATTTTGCCTCTTCCTCTATTGAATCTTCTAATATAAGCATTCTATTCACTTCTATTCAATTCAAACTTTTACATCTATCTTTTTTGTTCAATTAAAATACACATACTAAGATTTTTTTAAAGTTCCTATTCAGTTTAAATATAAATGATAAATAAAATAAAATGAATAATGAATAGCTTGACTTCCTCTTCTTTCTCCTGCTCTTGGTGTTCTTCCTCTTCCTCTTCTTGCTCTCCTTTCATTTCCTTTTCTTCTTCATCTCCTTCCTCTTACTCCTGCATTCTGTCTGCTAGCTTTTGTATTCCATCCTCGACTTTCTTCTCTTGCTGTTGCTCTTCTTATGCTCTTATGTTCCTCTTCTTTTTCTTCTTGTTCTTCTTCCTCTCCTTCCTCTTGTTTTTTTTCTTCTTTCTCCTTCGTCATTTCCTTGTGTTAGTTTGATCTCTTCCTGTTTCTCTTCTTTCTCCTCTTGGTTTTGAAATATATCTTTCTACTTTTTCTATTTTTTTACCTTCCTACTTTCTTTCCTTCTTTCTTTCTTTCTTTCTTTCTTTACTCTGTTTACTTTCCTTCCTTCCTCCCTTTTTTCGTACCCTCTTTCTTTCTTTCTTTCATTCTCTTTCTTCCTTATACTCATTCTTCCTTATTTGCTTCTCTCTATCTTTTCTTCTTTCTTTCTTTTTATATTTTTCTTCCTCTTTAAACGCTTTCAGGAGGGGAGTAAAAATAATAACAGAGGACATATATGGGAGCGTCTGGGAACCCCGTGTTATGTAGTGTCCTGGATAACGTGAGGGGGGAGGGGGGACTCGGGTATTTCAGCAGCCCGAGGTGACACTGTCGGCGAGACGCTAAGTCGGCTAAGAACTGACCGCTGAGTTCGGCGTGGGAGACTTCGGCGCCTCTCCAACTTGGCACCGTGTTAGCTGACCTTTTGCGCTTCCTCTTACTCCTCTTACTCCTCTTCCTCTAGCTTTCCTCTTTCCTTTGATTCTGTGTTTTCGTCTTTTTTGTGTGTTAGTTTGACTTTTTACTCTTTCTCCTCTTTCTTATCCTCTTGCTGTTTGCTTTTCTTCCTCTTCCTCTTCTCGTTCCTCTTCCTCTTCCTCTTCTTCCTCTTATTCGTTCGTCTTTTCATTGGATTAGTTTGACCTCTTATTCTTTCTTCCTCTTCTTTCTCTTCTTGTTCTTGTTTTTTTTCCTCTCCCTCTTTTTCCTCTTTTCCTTCCTCTTGCTTTTCTTTTTCCTCTTATTCTTCCGTGTTATCGTTTTTTCCTTGTCTGACCTCTTCCTCTTTCTCCTCCTCCTCTTCTTGCTCTTCTTCCTCTTGTCTTTCTTTTCTTCCTCCTCCTCCTCCTCTTATTTTCCTCTTACTCCCATTTTCTCTTCTTTTTCTCCTCGTTCTCTTTCTCCTCCTCTAGATATATTGATTCGCTTCTTCTTCATCTTCTTCCCCTTCCTCCTCCTCCTCCTCCTCCTCCTCTTCCTCTTCTTATTCTTCTTCATCAACTCATAATTAGGAAAATTTAGGCATAAAATATGAATAAGCATAACTCTCTCTCTCTCTCTCTCTCTCTCTCTCTCTCTCTCTCTCTCACACACACACACACACACACACACACACACACACACAACACACACTCGCACACACATGAACACACAAACGCACAAACAATACTTGATTACAAACTTCACTGACTTTTAGAGAGAAAAAAAAAGATGAAAGAGAAAGAGGAAGGTAAAGAAAAGCAATGAGGAGGAGGAGGAGGAAGAGAAGGAGGAAGGGGAGGAGGAGGAGGAGGAGGAGGAGGAGGAGGAGGAGGAAATCTCTGAGTCACAACAAAGGCGAAAAACAAGTCTTCAACATCTTTATTATTATTATTATTATTATTATTATTATTATTATTATTATTATTTTTATTATTATTATTAGATATTTTTCTCCTTTCCTCTCTAATTATTTCCTCGTCCTCCATCTTTTTTCTTTTATATATTTTTTTCTCCTTTTTTTCTTCCTTTTATCTTCGTCCTTCGCTTCTATTTTTCCTCATTATCGCAATTTCTTACTTCCTTTTATTTTTTGCCCTTTTCTATATTTTTCTTTTTTCTCCTTTTTTTTCTCTTTTTCACACATTTAAATCCACCACTTCCGTTCTCAAAGCCAAGGTCTCTCTCTCTCTCTCTCTCTCTCTCTCTCTCTCTCTCTCTCTCTCTTAAGTAGCCTCAAGTTTAGCCGGATTTCAATTTCTGTAAATCTTTTCCTCTATTTCGTTTATTGTCTCCCTCGTGTGTGTGTGTGTGTGTGTGTGTGTATGTGTGTGTGTGTGTGTTACGTAAATGGGAAGCCTTGCAGTGATAAGAGTGGTGGTGGTGGTGGTGATGGTGGTGGTGGTGGTGATGGTGGTGGTGGTGATAGTGGTGATGGTGGTGGTGGTGGTGATGGTGGTGGTGGTGATAGTGGTGGTGATGGTATTGTTGTTATGATGATGATGATGATGGTGATGATGGTATTCTCAAATCTCTAAACACACACACACACACACACACACACACACACACACACACACACACAAAACCTATGACAAATGAAGCTGTTTTTACTTCCACACTCGCACGCAAACACATTAACCAATCACAGCGGGCCAACAGTGACAGCTAGGAGCCTTTAGCCAATCAAAACCCGCATAAACAACCCCACAGAGCCGTTAACCAATCAAAACCAAGCAAATTTGAACTCGAGAGACAGCAGCCAATCAAAACCCGTATAAACAACCCCACTGAGCCGTTAACCAATCAAAACCAAGCATATATGAACTCGAGAGACAGCAGCCAATCAAAATCCAGGTAGACTAACATGATCACTCTGTCAATCTGCCTGTCTTTCAAGAGGAGAGTATCAAGACCTCTCTCCACCCGAAATTGACCTCTCTTTTGGCTACTCTTTACTTTTATCTTTTATAGGAGCAGCATTTAGTGGACTTGTTTTGTTCCTCTACACTTATTTTTGTGCCCTTGAGCTGCTTCCTTCTCTTTACTTTTGTCTGTTGTGGGAACGGTGAGTTGAGGGCTTTTTTTTTTACCTTTTTGTTGCCCTTGAGCCGTCTCCTTTGTTGTAAAAAAAAAAAAAAATGGGGGTATACGACTAGGGGGGAGCGTCGCCTACTAAAATTCAACTTATAGAACTTCTGACCATTGAAAACCGATAGAAGGTAACGTTAGAGCCTTTAGCCAATGAAAAACAACCAAATATCAAACACAAAAAACAAGAACCAATCAATAAACAAGCAAATTTCAGACACAAAATCAATAACCAAACAAAAACAAGCAAATTCCAAACACAAAAAACAAGAACCAAACAAAAACAAGCAAATTCCAAACACAAAATCAAGAACCAAACAAAAAAACAAGCAAATATCAAACACAAAAACAAGAACCAAAAAAAAAACAAGCAAATATCAAACACAAAATAAAGAACCAAACAAAAAAACAAGCAAATATCAAACACAAAAAACAAGAACCAATCAGTAAACAAGCAAATTTCAGACACAAAATCAAGAACCAAACAAAACAAGCAAATATAACGTCACAACCCTTTAGCCCGGTGTTTCTTAAAGAGTGGTTCGCGGACTCCTTAGGGTCCGCGGAACGTTCCAAAGGGTCGATAGGCTAATTTAAATACCAGATAAAAAGTGTAATAGTATTTGGAAACAATTCAACCGACGACTGAATGAATAATGTTATGTGAGGTAAAGATTAAATAGCTCTGTTAATGTTCAACCAGTAATAGATAATTCAGTAACAATTTTAGTATATTCTAGCAAACAAACACCTTTTTAATTAACTCCAGATTTGTGTGAGTGGGAAATCTTTTCATAATTAAGGGTTTGACGCATGATTAATTTGAGGAAACGTGGATTTATATGTGTGAAAAAGAAAAACAAATAAAGAAAAACGAGAGAAAGACGCATAATCAATTTGAAGAAACGTAGATTTATATGTGTGAAAAAGAAAAACAAATAGAGAAAACGAGAGAAAGACGCATGATTAATTTGAAGAAACGTAGATTTAAATGTGTGAAAAAGAAAAACAAATAAAGAAAACGAGAGAAAGACGCATGATTAATTTGAAGAAACGTAGATTTAAATGTGTGAAAAAGAAAAACAAATAGAGAAAAAAGAGAAAAAGTTCTACAAAAAAAAAGTAGGTAAGAAATTAGGGGAAAAAAAGAAGCGTACGAGAAAGTTAAAGAAAGTTAGATATCATATAACGTGGATTTATATGTGTGAAAAAGAAAAAACATATAGAGAAAACGAGAAAAAGATCGACAAAAAAAGTAAGTAAGAAATTTCGATGATGAGGGAAAAAAAGAAGCTGCACGAGAAAGTTAAAGAATCATATATTTAACCAATGTAAACCAAGGAAATATCCATGGAGGTAGAATTGGTGGTGTCGACATTAACTTAAGATAGTGGGCGTGAGCTTGCGGCCCTAAAATCACCTCAATGAATGGGATTAGCGGGCCGTGTCGACTCCACCAATTCAACCTCCATGGAAATCTCAAACCCGAAACACATCAGCCAATCAGAACCGAGAACTTACCCGTGAGGAGTGACGTCACGGCGGCCACCAGGAGCGAAGAGGTCACGGCGGGGCCAGCGATGGGTCCCGCCACGATGCCCACCAGGTAACACACGCCCAGGGCCGCCCACACGCCCACGCTCCTATACACCAGCATGCCCACGCCTCGCCCCCCGCCCCCCCATATCCCTGAGGCGTGGGCGTGGGCCTGGGGGCGTGTCTGGGGGGCGAGGGGGCGGGTACGGACGAGGGAGGCGTAGATTTGGCGGAGGGATGATGAGAAGGTGTGAGGGCGCCGTGGGTGGAGGAGAGGAGGCGTCATTTTGGTCTTGGGCTGAGTCTCGGGTTTGGGGTTTGTGTGTGATGTTTTTTTTTTATGTGTTTTGCTCGTTTTTTTTTTTTTCACTGTTCGTACATTTTTGGGGGTTTTGTTCCGGTTTGATTTCGTTTTTTTCACTGTTCGTACATTTTTTGGGTTTAGTTCCGGTTTGATTTCGTTTTTTTTCACTTTTTGTACATTTTTGGATTTAGTTCTGGTTTGATTTCGTTTTTTTTTAGTATTCTTTCATTTTGATTTTGGTTTAGATTAGTTTGTTAGTTCGTACGTGTTTTAGTTTTCGTTCATGTTTTGCGTTTGTATCGTTTTAGTTCCATTGTTTTAGTATTCTTTTTATTTTTTGTGTGATTGGTTTGGTTTATTTTTACCTTTTCATTTTTCTTCGTTTTTGTTATTTTTTTGTTTAATATGGTTTGCTTCTTTTTTTGACTAGTTTTCGTTCTATTCCGTGTTTTTTTTAAGTATCAATTATTTTTTCTCAGGCACTATATATTGTTTTATCAGACTATTAATTCATGTTTATCACTATTTTGCTTCGCTCGCAGAATCTCTTACTTTCATTCAATATTATTTACCTATTTTCACTATTTTCTAATCCTTAGGCACTATTTATTGCTTTATCTCAATATAGCTTCCTTTATTATCACTGTTTTACTTCCATCTCAGTTTCTAAAAAAGCTTATTACTCACTATGATAATAATGTCACTTTACAAAGGTCAGATTCAAGTGTTTTTCTCGCCGCAGAAAACCAAGACCAAGACCTTTTTTTCTTAGCCGTATCTTATCTTTCTTTCAATATTTCGTTCCATTTACTTACTAATTCACTTCACTCACAGGTTATATCAGTGCAAACTACTAAGAACTATACATATTCACTACACAAAGGTCATATTTTAGTGTTGTTCCCGCTCAAAAAGGCGAAAAGAGCAAAAACATTCAAGCTCCGATACAAAGGCTGAAAGTAAACAAACAACAACCGGATGACGTCAGAGGAAAGAGAAATGACGTCACGGCTTGCACACTTTTAGCAGAACGTATGTTCCCTGGTTTCCCCGCCTTCGTGCACGCCACCAGTCACTTCACGCGCCATAATTCTCGCGCTGAAGTGAAACACGACAAAATATCACCCAAAAAAGGAGGCGAGGAGTGAATATTCGACTCCGAGGCTCAAGTGTCGAAGGTCTGGGAGATAAGTCACGAAGCCGCTGAGAAATAAGTCACGTCGCCGCCTTGCCGCATTCATTACTGCGTTAATTTATATTTTTTTTCTTCTTCGATGTCATTTTGGGTTTGTTGTTTTGCTTTTTTTTGGTTCCTCTTCGCTCATTTTACGTCGCCTTGAAATCTGCAAAAGAGAAAAAGAATTAGAGACAAAATGAAAGACAAACTTGAAGAAACGAGGAAGAAATTATAAAAGAAAAACAAATAAAGGAAAGGAGAGAAAGGAGAAAAGAAAACAAATAGAAAGAAAAGAGAGAAAAAATAGAAAAGAAGAGAAAGGAGGAGAAGAGAGGCAAGAATAGGAGAGAGAGGAGCTACAAAAAAGAGAAAGAGGAAAGAAGAAAAGAAGGAAGGAGAAAAAGGAGAAAGGAGAATAATTGTAAGGAAATGAGAAAGAAAAAATAGGAAGAGAAGTAGAGCAGAAAGAAAAGGAAAGGAGGGAGGTAATGAGGAAAATGAAGAAAACAAGAGAAAAGAGAAGAAAGGAAAGATATGGAAGGAGAGAAGGAATAAGAAGGAAAATTAAAAAAGGGGAGAAAAAGGAGGAGGAGGAGGAGAGGACCAAAGAATTAGAAGGAAGTAATGAGTGACTCTTTCTTTTACCATTCCTTCACTATTCCTATACAATTCCTCTACCATTCCTTTACCATTCCTTTGCCATTCCTTTACCCTTCATTCTCCCACTCATTCCTTTATCTACATTCCTTCCCTTACCTTTCCTTTACCATTCCTTTAGACTATATTATCCCACCCATTCCTTACACTCCTCCCCATACCATTCCTTTCCCATTCCTTTACCCTTCATTCTCCCACTCATTCCTTTATCTACATTCCTTCCCTTACCTTCCCTTTACCATTCCTTTGCCATTCCTTTACTATTCCTTTGCTCTTTGTTCTCCGACGACCCCTAAAATGCTCCGTTCCATTAAACAAAGCAATTAGATGGTGGTTTGGGAGCTTGTTAAGAGAGAGAGAGAGAGAGAGAGAGAGAGAGAGAGAGAGAGAGAGAGAGAGAGAGGGCGGGCTTAGCTTTCCTCTGTCACGGCCTTATGATCCCCCTCCCCTCTCTCTCTCTCTCTCTCTCTCTCAAGACGATAAGAAGGATGTAGATAAGAAACCAGATTAAAAAGATAAGGATATTAAAGGAAGAAAAGAAGAAGAAGAAGAAAAAGAAGAAGAAGAGAGAGAGAATGTGTGTGTGTGTGTGTGTGTGTGTGTGTGTGTGTGTGTGTGTGTTCCCTAAATTACACAACAATCCGAGAATCTTGTTTTAGCCCAATTTTTCCTTGTTGTAGAAGAGAGAGAGAGAGAGAGAGAGAGAGAAACGAAAATGGGGGATAGGAGAGGAGTGAGAGAAGGCAGAAAGGAAGAAGGAGGAAAAGAAGGGAAAGAAAGGAAGGAGAGAAAGAAGAGAGGAAGAAACGAGAGAATGGGAGAAGAGACAAAAAGAGGAAGCAGGAATTAACGAAGGAGAGAAGGCAGGAGAGGAAGAAAATATGAAGAAAAAAAAGGCGAAAAAGCAGGGTGGAAGGGAGGAGGGAAAGAAGGAGAGAAGATAAAAAAAGATAGAAAAGAAAGAAGAAAACCTAGAAAAATAATGAAGAAAAAAAAGGAGACAATAGATGAGAAGTATAAAAGGAAAGAGAAAGAAAGATATATGAAGGGAGGGAGGGAGGAAGGAGAGGAGGGAGAGAGAAACAGAAAGGAGGAAAAGAGAGAGGAGGGAAAAGTTAGGAGGGAGGAGAAAGGTATAATTAGATAACAAAAGGAGAGGAGAGAAATTTACGAGAGAGAGAGAGAGAGAGAGAGAGAGTTGACGTTAAATATAAATAAATTCAGAGGGAAGAAAGAGAAAGATAAGAGGAGAAGGAGGTGAAGGAAAGACTAGACAAAAAGAAAAAAGAAAAAAAAGAAAAAGAGGGAGAGAAAAAGTAAGAAAAAAATGAGAAAAAATAAAGTAGAGAGAAAAAAAGGAAGGTATACATTTGATAACTGAAGAATAGAAAAATATAACCAATAAATGAAAATAATAATCTCTCTCTCTCTCTCTCTCTCTCTCTCTCTCTCTCTCTCTATCTATCTATCTATCTATCTATTCCTTAATATCAATATTGTCAAAGTGGAATTTCAATAAACAAAATTCTTCAGCAGAGAAAACAAGAGAAATAAAGTTACGAATGCACAATAAATTCACATCCTATTCTATTTTATTTTATTTATTGGTTTTATTTTGTCCCTTGTTATGATATTACTTTTATACTTGACATTTGATTGATTGATAAGTTTATTGATGATTTTTCACAACAAAGGAGAAGGGAGGAGCATGCCATCCCTTTCCCCAGGCAGTACAGAGTGTAGATAGAATAACCTAACCTAACCTAACCTAACCTAACCTAACCTAACCTAACCTAACCTACCTAACCTAACCTAACCTAACCTAACCTAACCTAACCTAACCTAACCTAACCTAACCTAACCTAACCTAACCTAACCTAACCTAACCTAACCTAACCTAACCTAACCTAACCTAACCTAACCTAACCTAACCTTACCTAACCTAACATTGACATTTTCCCCTCAAGTATATTTCCTTTCAATAATCTTTACGATATATGGAAACTGTCTCTGAATAATAATAGTTAGTTTTGTATCATCATTATTTTTTATAGTTTTCACCAGATTTTACGAATGAAGTTAGAAAGAAAGAAAAGAAAGAAATATGGAAGGAAAGAAAGCGAGACACAAAACCCTGAACCAAAAACAAACCAGAACTAAAAAATAATAATCGTTAATCTATACAACTCGTAATTTTCTTCGTTTCGTGTCTCCTTCCGATGGATTTTACGACACATTCCAATAATCCGTGAATCCTAACAACAATCGCTACATTCTTTTTTCCATTGGTCGAAAATTTCATAGCTCCGTATCCCTTAAAAATATAAAGATGAAAAATATATTCGTAAATCTGAATCACCTATAATTTTCTTCGTTTCGTGTCTCCTTCCAATAGATTTTACGACACATTCCAATAATCCGTGAATCATAAACACAACCGCTACATTCATTTTTTCAAAGGCTCGATATTTTCATAGCTCCGTATCCCCTAAGAAAATAAAGCTTAAAAAAAAAAAATATTCGTAAACCCAAATCGCCCATAAGTTTCTTCGTTTCGTGTCTCCTTCCAATAGATTTTACGACACATTCCAATAATCCGTGAATCATAACTACAACCGCTACATTCTTTTTTTCCATGGCTCGATATTTTCATAGCTCCGTATCCCCTGACAGACCGCCGTGCATTATGATTGGTCAGTCCCTCGCGGCGGCCAGCCAATCACACGCGACGATTCCTCAACAAGACTAATGCGCCCAATGTTATTATCTTGATTTTTATGATAATGATGTTTTGTCTTGCTTTGTTTTGTTTTCTTCTGTTTTTCTTCCTGTTTGTGTTGTTTTGATTCTCACTTTCTCGTTTTTTCTTTATTTTTGTTTTCAGTAAGAGAGAGAAATCCCGATAGCTTCTGAGTCACGAAAGTCAAGGTCACAAACACACACACACACACACACACACACACACACACACACACACACACACCTGGAGAATTCTAATGACAGGTAAACGGCCAAGTGCAAGTCGTTAACACCTCTCTCTCTCTCTCTCTCTCTCTCTCTCTCTCTCTCTCTCTCTCTCTCTCTCTCTCGCTCCCCTCCTTTTACGTTTCATTTACTCTTCATCCTCTCTCTCTCTCTCTCTCTCTCTCTCTCTCTCTCTCTCTCTCTCTCTCTCTCTCTCTCTCTCTCTCTCTCGTGCGGCACATGTATTAAACACGCGATCTTTTTCATAATACGACACGGAGGTAAAAAAAAAATATAAAAAATAAGATCGCTTTAGGAAACGAAACGAAGACAGGACACGCGATTCGGGGGCAGGCACGCGCCCGAGAGAGAAAGAGAGAGAGAGAGAGAGAGAGAGAGAGAGAGAGAGAGAGAGAGAGAGAGAGAGAGAGAGAAAAAAAAACAACAGAAAAGAGGAAAAAGTGTTACCAGACAAAATATAGATGCAAAACAGAGAGAGAGAGAGAGAAGAGTAAATGAAACGTAAAAGGAATTGAAGGGAAAAAAATGTTACCAGATAAAAAAAAGTACAAAACAGAGAGAGAGAGAGAGAGAGAGGAATAAAAAAGAATATATGAGGGAAAATATGTTACCAGATAAAATATAAATACAATCCAGAGAGAGAGAGAGAGTTAAAACGGAAGTCCCTATTTTCCTCTCACTTCCGCCTTAGTTGCCAAGCGTATCTTTTTATTCTCTTTTTTTTACTTTTTTTTTCATGGTAATATTTCAAAAGGTAAACAGTTAAGAATTTCCCACATAATAATAATAATAATAATAATAATAATAATAATAATAATAATAATAATAATAATAATAATAATAACAATAATAATGATGATGATGAAAAGATTTGTTAGTTAGAATGTATTAAAATATTTTCCGTAACAACTTTCCAGATCAACATATTATTTTTTTTCTTCTTTTTTAATAAATTCACGAACGATAATAATAAAAAAAAACGTTACAAACCAAAGAAGAAAAGAAAAAAATAAAGGAATGAGAAAAAAGGAAAATAAAACAGAAGAGGGAGAAGAAACTGAAATAAAGAAAATAAAGAAAACAGAGAAACAATGAAAGAAAGAAAGAAAAAGATAGAGAAAAAGATACAGATGAACAGATAGACATTTAAACACCTAAAATTAATAGAAAGATAGACAGATAGATAAACATTGCAATAGATAGATATGAAGAATAAAAAGATACAGATAGATAAATATACATAACCCGATAGATAAAAAAAAAAGAATATCGTGGTTCCTTTTGTTGTATCGGTTATCACATTCCTTCATCGTATTCCTCCATTTATTAATCATTCATCATTCTCTCTTATTCCCTTTCGTTAAATTTTCCTGATATATATCGGTCAACATTGTTTCTTCTATTTTAGTTTTTATTTTATTCTTTCTTTTTCGTTCTCTATCTCTGTTATTCCCTCTTTCGTTCTCTATCTCTGTTATTCCCTCTTTCGTTCTCTATCTCTGTTATTCCCTCTTTCGTTCTCTATCTCTGTTATTCCCTCTTTCGTTCTCTATCTCTATCTCTGTTATTCCTCTTTCGTTCTCTATCTCTGTTATTCCCTCTTTCGTTCTCTATCTCTGTTATTCCTCTTTCGTTCTCTATCTCTGTTATTCCCTCTTTCGTTCTCTATCTCTGTTATTCCCTCTTTCGTTCTCTATCTCTGTTATTCCCTCTTTCGTTCTCTATCTCTGTTATTCCCTCTTTCGTTCTCTATCTCTGTTATTCCCTCTTTCGTTCTCTATCTCTGTTATTCCCTCTTTCGTTCTCTATCTCTGTTATTCCCTCTTTCGTTCTCTATCTCTGTTATTCCCTCTTTCGTTCTCTACACGTGATTAATTTTCTCCTTTTTTTCATTCTTTATTTGTCCCTTATTCGTTATCTATTATTCCTTCTCTTTCGTTTTCTACTTGTTATCTTATCTCTTCTTTCGTTCTCTTTTCGTTCTCCATTATTCCTTCGTTCGTTCTGTATTCATAATCATTTTTCCTCTTTTCGTTCTTTACCTGTTTGTCCTTTATTTGGTTTCTCCTATTCCTCTTTCGTCGTATTCTATTTGTTATCTTCTACCTTCATTCGTTCTCTGTTCGCTATCCACTATTACCCCTGATGAACCCTACAACATGGCTTTATAATTTTATTTTTTATTTTTACGTCTTGGCCTGTGGCGCCGGTAGGCCTTCATAGTAGGGCCTGATGGTCAGCCCCAGCCCATTGTGGCGCAGGCAAGTGTTTATAGTGGCGCCATCTTTACTTCTCAGCATTTTCCATTTTAGACTCCTAGTTGCATAATGTAAATCGTTGGGGGGGGGGGGTGTTGGGGGGTCATGCGACGCCGATCTAGCACAGTTTTTGGGCTATTAACACTTGTCTTTCCTCTATTTCTTGTTTTCTCTTTGTTATCTTATTCCCTCTTTCGTTCTCTCTTCGCTGTCCATTATTCCCTTTCGTTATTTTCTATGCCATTTATCAGTCATTTAATTCCTGTTGACTCACTCCTTTATTAATTCATTTACTTTTTGCTGTTTCTTGTTTTTCTATTCTTCATCTTATTTCCTCTTTCATTCTCTATTCGCCTATCCATTATTCCCTTTCGTTATTTTCTGTCATTTATCAGTCATTTAATTCCTGTTGACTCATTCCTTTACTGATTCATTTACTTTTTGCTATATTTCTTGTTTTTTTTATTTATCTTATTCCCTCTTTCGTTCTCTATCCGCTGTCCGTTATTCCCTTTCGCTATCACTCATTAGATTCCTGTTGACTCACTCCTTTACTGATTCATTTACTTTTTGCTATGTTTCTTGTGTTCTATCCGCAATGAGTCACGCTTCCTTTGTTTGACGGTTTGAGAATTAGGTTTAGCGTGTTCCTTTACTCCTTTACTCATTACTTTACTTCACTTTACTTACTTTACATCACTTATACCCTATCTTACTCCATGTTCCTACTCACCCCTTTACTCATTCACTACTTTACTTTACTTCACTTTACTTACTTTACTTATCACTTATTCCATATCTTACTCCATGTTCCTACTCACTCCTTTACTCATTCACTACTTTACTTTACTTCACTTTACTTACTTTACCTTACTTCATTTATTCCTTATCTTACTTTACTTCACTTACTTTACTTCACTTATTCCCTATCTTATTCCATGTTCCTACTCACCCCTTTACTTATTCACAACTTACTTTACTTACTTTACTTTACATCACTTATTCGGTATCTTATTCCATGTTTCTACTCCTTTACTTATTCACTTCTTACTTTACTTACTTTACTTTACATCACTTATTCGGTATCTTATTCCATGTTTCTACTCACTCCTTTACTTATTCACTTCTTACTTTACTTACTTTACTTTACATCACTTATTCGGTATCTTATTCCATGTTCCTACTCACCTCTTTACTTGCATTTACTTATTCCTTATTTTATCTTTTATTTTATCTTTATCTTATTTTTATCTTTTATTTTTTCATCTTTTCTTCGCTATCCATCGGCTTTTCTTGCCTTGTATCGATCATCTCACTCATTAACCTTTTTCTTTCTTTTCTTTTTTTCTTTTTTTTCTTTTATCTTTCGTTCCTATTTGGTTCTGTTCTTCGTGTTGCCTCAGTGTCATCTTCCCACTTCTTCTCCTTTCTTTTCTTTCTTTGTTTATCATCTGTCTATCATATCATTCAACTCTTTCTTTATTGTTGCTGTTTGTTTTTCCATGTTTTTTTTTGTTTTTGTTTGTTTTCTTCGGTTCTCATTCTCGTTCCTGTGTGTCCGGTTCTAATTTCGTTATATTGCACCGTTTTCTTCGCCTTTACGTTCCTCGCTTCGATGTCATTTCCAGATAGTAATATTCAGTAACTCCTTTTTTGTCTCTCATTTTCTTTTATTTCTTACTTTTATCGTTACTGTTTCTCTGGTTCTGTTTACGTTACGTTTTCTCCGTTCCTTTGCTCTACGTTCCTTGTTCGTTCTCCGTCACCCTTCCTTCGTTGCCGTCTTTCCTAACCAATCATCGATCACAACATTCAATAACTATCTTTCTTTTTCTTTCTTTTATCGTTAGTTTGGTTCTTTTTTTCTATTCACTGCTTCTCTGTTTCTCTTTCTTCCCTTCCTTACGTTCACCTTTTCGTTCGTCGTCATTTCCCGATTCTAACATTCAATAATTCCTTTGTGTCTCTTTTTCTTTTCTTTTTTTCTTTGATCGTTACTGTTTCTCTGGTTCTGTTAACGTTATGCCTTCTCCGTTCCTTCCCTCTACGTTCTTTAGTTCGTTCTGCGTCACCCTTCCTTCGTCCTCGTCCTTCGTAACCACTTATCGATCCTGACATTTAATCTTTCATTTTATTTCTTTTGTCGTTACTGTTTTCTCTGGTTCTCTTTACGTTACGCCTTCTCCGTTACTTCGCTCTACGTTCCTTAGTTCGTTCTCCGTCACCCTACCTTCGTAACCATTCATCGATCAAAACATTCAATAACTATCTTTCTTTTTCTTTATCGTGTTACTGTTTGGTTCTGTGTCTCTTTCTTCGCTTTCTCACGTTCCTCCTTCCGTTCGTTACCTTCTATCGATTATAACGTTCAATAACTCTTTTTTGCGTCTTTCTTTCATCGTTAAATTCTGTGTGTGGTTCTGATTTCGTTGTGTGTTATTGGTTCACACACATTCATCTTTTCATACCGTGGCTGTTTATACTCTTTAGCTTCCCGTTTTCACTATGTCTCCAGTTTCTTCTTATCTTCCTTATGCCTCTCAGTTTCCTCGACTATCGCCTCTTTGTTCGTTATGCGTCACCGTCCTTCGCTGTAAGCCCCCCGTCGCCGCCCGCATTGACCTTCTGTTGCCGCCTCGTGTTGCGTTCGTAGCTTCCCGGAATGACTTACCTACCTACACCTGGCGCAGATGTTTCATTTCCCACTGCACAGGTGTCGCTGTTTACCCTCCCCGGCCCCCCTCTCCCCTCACCCCCTCTCTCCCTCTCTCTCTCTGTAGCTCTCTGCTCCCCTGTCTCCCCCTCTCTTCATTCCTTCTCTTTCTATCTGTCTGTCTCTCTTTCTAGTTTTATTTCTTTCTTTTCTTAGTTATCTCTCTTTTTTACTAGTTCTCTCTCTCTCTCTCTCTCTCTCTCTCTCTCTCTCTCTCTCTCTCTCTCTCTCTCTCTCTCTCTCTCTCTCTCTCTCTCTCTCTCTCTCTCTCTCTCTCTCTCTCTCTCTCTGCCCCCCTTCGCTCCCTCTTCCTCTATGCCTGTCTCTGTGGTTTTCTTCCTTTCCTTCCTTCCTTTTCTATTTTTCTTACTAGTTCTCTCTCTCTCTCTTTTCCTTTCCTTCCTTCTCTTCCTCTCTGTCTCTCTCTCTCTTTGGTTTTCTTCCTTTCTTTAATTAGTTTTCTATCTTTCTTTCTAGTTCTTTCTTCTCTCTCTTCCTTTCCATCGCTTCTATCTGTCTGTCTCTCTATCTGGTTATCTCCTTTCCTTCTCTTCCTCTCTGTCTGTCTCTGTCTCTGGTTTTCTTCGTTTCCTTCCTCTCTCTCTCTCTCTCTCTCTCTCTCTCTCTGGTTTTCTTTCTTCCTTCCTTTACTGCTTTTCTCGTTCTCTCTGTATACTTGTCTTTTTCATTTCTTTTTATTTTTCCTTTCTTCCGTTAACTACGTTTGTTTGTCTGTCTGTCTGTCTTTCGTTCCCCTCGTGTCTGTCTCTATCTCTTTTCCTTCCTCTCTTTATCACTCCTCTCTCTCTCTCTCTCTCTCTCTCTCTCTCTCTCTCTCTCTCTCTCTCTTCCTGTCTTTGTGATAGGGTTCGAAGACTCTCAGATTAGCACTTCATCATTTCCTGTAGTAGTAGCAGTAGTAGTAGTAGTAGTAGTAGTAGTAGTAGTAGTAGTAGTAGTAATAGTAGTAGGCTAGTGATAGTAATAGCAATGGTGGTAGTAGGCTAATAGTAATAGTTGTTGTTTTTGTAGTATTGGCAATTGTAGTAATGGAAGTAGTAGTAGTAGTAGTAGTAGTCGTAGTACTAGTAGTAGTAGTAGTAGTAGTAGTAGTAGTAGTAGTAGTAGTAAAAAGTTCGTACTTACTCTCAACGCAATGCAACACAAGGACAGGAGCGACACAACACTATTATAACTATTAGTAGGCTATCTTATTATCTTCGGTTTGTCAGCAAGTTGATTAGATGTTCAAGTTTCCGCTGCTCTCTCTCTCTCTCTCTCTCTATCTCTCTCTCTCTCTCTCTCTCTTTTGCTTTCTTTCCCTCATATACTTTTCTTCTATTCTTTTCCTTTCTACTTTTCATTGCTATTCTTTCTTTCTCTTCGCTTTTCTTTCCTTTCTTTTCCATTTTTTATCTCTTCCTTTCCTTTTCTCTAACTTTCTGCCTGTCTCTTATTTATTTCTTCCTTTCTCATTCTCTTTCTCTACTTTCTTTATTTCCTTATCTCAAACTTTTTGCCCTTCTCGCTTTTTCTTTCCTTCTTTCTTTTTTTTCTCTCTTTACTTTCTTTCTTTCCTTATCTCTAACTTTCTGTCTTTCTCGCTTTCTTTCTCTCTCTCTCTCTCTCTCTCTCTCTCTCTCTCTCTCTCTCTCTCTCTCTCTCTCTCTCTCCGTATCATTTTTTCTTCTGTTACTGTTAAAAAAAGCAGAAAAAGAAAAAAAAAACAATAAAATCATAACAATCTAGAAGCGTAATGATAAAAGAATGGCAAATAATAATAATAATAATAATAATAATAATAATAATAATAATAATAATAATAATGATAATAATAATAATAATAGTAGTAACAACATCATTAACAACAATAACAAGAAAAAGAAAACACTTGCAAACACAAACACACAAACAACAACAACAACAACACAAATAGCAACTTTTTAACCTTCGTCAAAATTCCAAACATTCAAATTATCACTAAAAAACACACACAAACAAACACTCATAAAACACACTTCTTTCGCTGACCTCGCCCCGCACTTCCGGTCTTCTTCCTTGGGTCAATACTGTAAGGCCGAGGTCACAGAAACAAGGCGGCCGCGGAGGAGACGAGCGACGCACACCCTTCCTCTACCACTGCCGGAGGATGACTGACTCGGTTGCAATGATGCCAGCTCAGCGATGCACCCTCAGAGGAATAAGAGAAAAAAAAAATAATAGAAAGGAAAGAAGGAAGGAAGGAAGGAAGGAAGGAAGGATGGAAGGAAGGAAGGAAGGAAGAAAGAAAGAAAGGAAGGAAGGAAGGAAGGAAGGAAGGAAGGAAGGAAGGAAGAAAGAAAAAAAGAAAGAAAGCAAGGAAGGAAGGAAGGAAAGAACGAACGAACGAAAGAAAGGAAGGAAGGAAGGAAAGAAAAAAGAGATAAAAAAGGAAGAAAGAAAAAAGGAGAGAAAGAAAAAAAGAAAGAAACAAAGAACCAAACACACAAGTAAACAAACAAATAAATAAACGCTAATAAACAAACCAATCGGGCAATCGTAAACACAAACAACACACGTCCACTACAGGTAAGGAAAGGTAAATAAACAACAGGTGAGTACATTCATAATCCATATATATTTGCGACTCAACAAAAGAAAAGAAAAACAACAACAACCACAAAAAAGAAACATTAATCCACAACAAAATATTAAGTCGATGGAACACTTTAATAACACAATAGACGAAATGGGAAACTTTAATTGTGTTTCTCGGTGTCTATGAATTAAAAAGTCAATCTATTTAATCAAGTCATCAGTAATATTCTAATCAAAACGTCATTAACTGCTACCTAATCACATGAGAATCAACACACTCACACACACACACACACACACACACACACACACACCTCATCTTTTATTCCCCTTCTTCTTTTCCCCTCTTTCCCTTCTCACTTCCATTTCATTCCCCTCACCTCCATTACTCTTTTTCCTCCCTCCTTCTTCCTCTCTTTCATTAGCAGAGAAGAAGAAAGGGAGGTAAGGAAGAAAGGGAGAAGAGGGGGGGGGTGATTACAGAGACATATCGTAGGTTACCTCCTCCATCTCAACCTCCTTCACGTTTTGGGGGGCAAGTGGGCGGCGGTGGCTGCTCCCCCTCTCCCTTCTGTGGTACGGGGAGACAGGGGGGCGGGGGGAGGCCGGGGGAGGTGGGGGGTGAGGGGATGCCGGGGGAGGCGAGGAGAGAGTGGTGGGGGAGAGAGGCAGGGTGGAGGAGAGGGTGAGGGGGTGGGAGTAACTATCATCAATGTATGGGAGGGGGGGTAGGGGGCGCTGGGGACGGAGGTGGGGGTGCGAGTGGTGACGATGGTGCCGGGGGAGTGTATGGGAAGGGGTAGGGTGAGGGGGGCGTTGTGAATGGGGGTGACGGTGGGGCCTGGGGAGTGTTGGGGAAGGGGTATGGGAGGGTGACGGGGGCGGGAGGGAGGGGGGGATGTAGTACCAGGTGGGCACATACCCCTCCCGGCGGTCCTGGCACCAGCCGGAGAGGTAGCAGCAGCAGACCCTTCCCAGCAGGAGTCCTACGCCCACCCCCACCGCCGCGGCGATCACTGCAAGGCGAGGAGACGGAGGTGAGCACAGGGGCCAGGCGTAGGTGTTGATATGTAAGGGGCGGCACTGACTATTTCCTACTGTCATTATTATTATTATTATTATTATTATTATTATTATTATTATTATTATTATTATTTTTATTATTATAATTATTATTATTATTATTATTATTATTATTATTATTATTATTATTATTATTATTATTATTATTATTATTATTATTATTATTATTATTATGTTACTACTACTACTACTACTACTACTACCACCACATATATTCCTTTTTCAAACTTATTCCCAACTACTACTACTACTACTACTACTACTACTACTACTACTACTACTACTACTTTTTTTTTTTTTACAACAAAAGGCTCAAGGGCAACAGAAACAGTGTATAAAAAAAAGCCCGCTACTTGTCGCTCCCAACAGCAGAAAATAATAGAGTGGCCAAAAGAGAGGTCAGTTTCGGGTGGAGAGGTGTCCTGATACACCCTCCTTGAAAGAGGACAAGTCATAGGCAGGAGGAATACAGACTAAGGAATTATAGGCTGTTCCAGAGTTTACCACTGCAAGGGATGAAGGAGTGAAGATGATGGTTAACGCTTGCATAAGGGGTTTGGATAGTATAGAGATGAGCAAGAATAGAGAATCGTGTGCAGCGGGGCCGCGGGAGGGGTGAGGCATGCAGTTAGCAAGTTCAGAAGAGCAGTCAGCGTGAAAATATCGATAGAAGATAGAGAGAGAGGCAACATGGCGGCGGAATTTAAGAGGTAGAAGACTATCAGTAAGAGGAGGAGAGGAGAGCTGTGTGAGTGGAGCCCCCCCACACGTAAGAGGCATACTCCATACGAGGGCGGACAAGGGCCCTGTAAATGGATAGCAACTGTGCGGGGGAGAAGAACTGGCGGAGACGATACAGAACGCCCAGCCTCGAGGAAGCTACTATACTTATATTCCTTTTTCAAACCTATTCCCAACTACTACTACTACTACTACTACTACTATTACTACTATTAATACTACTCACCGTATTCACTCATTTTCTTCTATCTCGTCTTCTTGCTCTGTCTCTCTCTGTATAATAATCTACTTTTTTCTTTCTCTTTTTCCTTTATTTCTTCGTTTTTCTTTCTGTCTCTCTCTCTTACTGTTTATTGTTTTCTTTCTCCATTTCCGTTGTCTCTTTTTTTCTTTTATTTTATCTCTGTGTCTGTCTTTCGTTCTGTTTTCCTTTATTTTTCCTAATCTCGCTTTCTTTCTTTTTCTGTCTCCCGTTCTTCTTTTGTTTGTTTTTGTTTTTCTTTCTCTTTCTTTCTTTCTTTATCTCTCTTCTTTTTGTTTCCTTCCTTTCTTTTTCTTTTCTTTTCGCTCTTTTGTTTCTCTCTCTTGTCTATTTCTGTTTCCTTTTCCTCTTCTCTCTTCCTTTCTCTGTGTCTTTCTCTTCGTTTCTTTTTCTCTGTTTTCTTTTCTCTTTATATTTCCTTGTCTTTCTCTTCTTATATTTCTTTCTGTTCTCTGTCTCTCGTTCCACTCTTTTAGTCTTCCTTTTCCTCTTTGTGTTTTCCTCTTCGTCTCTCTTTCTCTGCTTTCCTCTTTCTTCTTTCTCTATTCCTCTTTTTCTTCTTATCTCTCTGTGTTCTGTCTTTCTGTTTCTCTTTCCTCTCGTTCGTTTCTCTCTCCCTCTTTCTGTATCATTCTCTCTTATCTCTGTTCCGTGTGTCTTTCTATGTATCTTTTCACATCATTATCTTCAATCTCTCTTTCTATCTCATCTTCATACAAACACACACACACGCACGCACACGAACGCCGTCTCCCTGGGTTCCTGTCTCTCACGGTTCTAACACTATGGCGCCTTTTTATCTCTCCTATCTTCCTCCTCCTCGTCTTCTTCCTTTCTCTCTTCCTCCTCCTCCTCCTCCTCCTGTTCTCCTGATGTCTAAAGGAAATCCTGGTTCGTGTTGATAACGTGTTTTTTTATGCATTATTTCGATTTTTTTTTAGTATTGTTTCGATATGTAGAACCTTTATCAGTATTTTTGGTGGTTTATTTATCCAACTTTTCTTCGTATTGTATAGATATTTAGATCATTTAATATTACTATCGTTCATTAATTTTATATATATAGGCTACATATTAAAATCTCCCTCCCTGCTCTTTCTATCTAATTCTTCGCATATATTTAACTTGAACTCCGTGATTCGTCCTCACTGTTCTGTTTCCTATTCTCTTCTTATATTTATTTTGTCCTGTTCTTCTTTATTTCTTTATTTTCTTGACTCGCTAGACTTGAAAGTAGCAGCGGCTGATGATGATAATGATGACTGGTGGTGGCGGTGGTGGTGGTGGTGGTGGTGTAACTCATCATTCTTTACTATTGGCCGCCGGATTACATTTTTAACGTCTGTGGAAATATGTTTGATGCTGTTTGGAATCAACTTTAAGGCCCGTGAGTACGTGAATCTCTTATAAATAATGTTTAGTTGTTGAGAGTCTAGCACCGATGGCAGCCTCCTGGTCTGGCTATCTCCGTGTTATGTATTTGCATTTTTAACCATAATTATTGTATCTAGCGTATATGTGTCTCTTAAATAGACTATAAAAAGTAGAAAACGTTTAATGTATTGAGTAATTACGTGTTTTATTACGTGTTAGATGATTAAAATTAGATAAATCCACTACATAACCCGGGTGATGCTTTGTTGACAAACATGTCCAAGAGAAATCTGTTGAGAATTTGTCGAGAATGTTGAGGCGTCGGTGAGGTAGCCATGGAGGTGCCCATCAGAGTGGTCTCCAGGGTGAGGGGAACCTATACTTAGCCATCCAGGGTGTGGGGTGAAGTGTGGGGGAATGGAGAGTAAATATATTGTATCCTTTCACTTCCTTTCTCTGTGTCCTCTCTCCGTTTCCTCTCTCTGTCCTTTCTCTGTATCCTTTCTCTGTTTCCTCTCTCTGTGTCCTTTCTCTGTATCCTTTCTCTGTATCCTTTCTCTGTTTCCTCTCTCTGTGTTCTTTCTCTATCCTCTCTGTTTCCTCTCTGTGTCCTTTCTCTATCCTCTCTCTGTTTCTCTGTTTCCTCTCTCTGTGTCCTTTCTCTCCCTCTCGTGTTCTCTCTCTTCCTCTTGTGTCCTTTCTCTGTCCTTTTTGTCCTTTCTCCATCTCGTGTCCTTTCCCTCTTTTGTCCTGTCTGTCCTTTCTCTGTCTTTTCTGTTTTCTCCGTTTCCTTTCTCTGTGTCCTTTCTCCTTTCTCTGTGTCTTCTCTCTGTCCCCTCTGTATCCTTTCTCTGTCCTTTCCCTCTGTGTCCTTTCTCTGTATTCTTTCTCTCTGTCCTTTCTCTGTGTCCTTTCTGTCCTTTCTCTCTCCCTCTCGTGTTCTTTCCCTCATTTGTCCTGCTTGTCCTTTCTTGGTGTCTTTTCTATGTGCCCTTTCTCTGTGTCTTTTATCCTTTCTCTGTGTCCTTTATCCTTTCTCTCTGTCCTTTATCCCTTCTCTCTGTCCTTTCTCTACCTCATTTCTCCCTGTGTCATGGACTAATAGACGGTTAGGACTTGTAAAACTAACCATACATGTGGGGGTGAAGGGTGAGGGGGGCAGGGAGAGCACATATTTTAGGGCTGAGGGCAAGACCACTAGGGTAACATTGGGGTAAAAAGACGTCCTGCTGTGTCTCCGTTTAGGTCCGGCCCTGCAATGCCCAGGAGCAAAGTCAGGGGACGTGTGTGGAGGCTGCGCCCGCCTCCTCGCAGGTCATCCTCGGCTACGACCACTTCTGCGACTTCGATGCCGTCTTCGGGCCCGACGTGACGCAGAAGGAGCTGTACTCGGCGTGCTTGGCGGACCTGGTGCTGAGCTTCTTCCAGGGTGAGTGGCTGACTGTTGCTGACTTGCCTTTTTTTTTTTTTTGACATCAAAGGAGACAGCTCAAGGGCACACAAAAAAAGGAAACAATAATAAAAAAAGCTCGCTACTCGCTGCTCCTAAAAAAAGAATCAAAAGAGAGGTCAATATCGGGAGGAGCCTTACTGACTTCACTGACTTTAGGTTCAGAGTTGGAGTTTTATTTTATTTATTTTTATTTTCACTTTATTTTTTACCGAAGAGGAAATAGTTCAGTGCAAAAAAAGGAATAAAAAAGTGTGCCAGAGTTTTTATTATAAGAAATGAGGCTGGTGCTGCTCCTCTAAGTGACTGTCTTTATTTATTTACTTATTTATTTATTTATTTATTTATATATTTATTGTTTACTATTTGTCTTTATTTCTTATTATTTCCACTTATATATCATTCCTGCCATAATCTTTTCCTTCTTTATATTTTTCACTCAATAACTAGCTCCCCCCTTCTCTCCCCCCCCCCAGGGTACAACGTGACGGTCTTGGGGTATGGCCAGCGTGGCTCCGGCAAGACCTACACACTGACGGGGCCGGACTTCCTCTGGGCCATGAATGAGGAGGAGTTTGGGCTCCTTCCCCAGGCCGTACGACACATCTTTAATCTCATGAGGGTGCGGAAGTCTGGGTTGTGTTTTTTTTCTTTTTGTTCTTTTTGTTTTTGCCATTAAGCTGTTTCTTCTTGTTCTTGTTCTTTTCTCCTTCATCATCATCTTTTTCTTCTCCTTTTTCTTCTTTATCTTCTTTTCTATTTCTTTGTTTCCTCCTCCTCCTCCTCCTCCTTTTTCTTTTTCTTCTTCTTCTTCTTTTTCTCCTTTATCTTCATCTCCTTTATCTTTATCTTCTTTTTCTTCATCTTCTTATCTACTTTTTCTTCTTTTCCTCCTCCTCCTCCTCCTTCTCCTTTTTTTTCTTCTTCTTCTTCTTCTTCTTCTTCTTCTTCTTCATCATCATCTTCTTCGTTTTCTTCTTAAAAAATACTTAAGTTGCCCCTAATTTTCCTCGGCCCAGGAGTGTCCGGGGCGCGAGTACCGCATCCACGTGAGTTACCTGGTGGTGCAGCGCGATGCCGTGTACGACTTGCTTTCGGCCACCAACTCCTACCTGCAGCTTAATGTTCTCGAGGATAACATGGTAAGGGGGAGGAGGAAGAGGGAGGGTGTGTGTAAAGGGAGAGAAGGAGAGGAATGTGTGTATGGGAAGAAATGGGAATGAAATGTGTATAAGTGTGTCTCCTCTGCCCCTTACTGTACCTTCTCTATTAACCCGGTAGCAACGACGGGCCAAATTTGTGGCTTTACTGTGTAGCAGTGATGGGGCAAATTTGTGGCTTTACCGTGTAGCAGCGACGGGCCAGATTTGTGGCTTTACCGTGTAGCAGCGATGGGCCAGATTTGTGCCATGATATAAACCCCCCAAAATAGATGATACATAAGCTGATCACAAATGCTTTGCTATATATTATGAAATGGTTTGTGTGAGTGATGATTTTTTCTCATTTTTCTCGCTTAGAGGGACCATTAAGAGACATGATCCCCGCAGCTACCGGGTTAATAACTTAATCCACTTCCTATTCTAGCTCTAAGCATCTTGTTGTATTGATGGAGGAGTCAACATACAGCCCATCCAGCTGTTCGCCTTCTCTCTTGGGCTGGTCGATAAAATGGTACCTGCTGAAACCTGGGGAAGGTAAACTGTAGTAGCCTGGATGTCACACCTATGTCACAGGGTAATAGGCTCTTGCACACCACAGGCTCACGGGCCAATGTCATGGAGAGGAGCACTGAGGCCAGCCATATTGTTTTTTTTTTTTTTTTTTTTTTTACAGCAGAGGAGTCAGTTCAAGGGCATAAAAAAAAGTGAAAAAAAGCTCGCTACTAAAAAAAAAAGCCAGTTCCTAATTTTTACCTTATTCCCTTATTTTTATGTCCTTTAGCCTTTATTGAAAAAAAAAAGAAGTGAGGGAGGGGGGATATTTTTTTCCTTACCATTTTCTTTCCTTTTTCCCATTTTCTTTTCCTTTTTCAGATGTATGCCCCTAATTTTTACCTTATTCCCTTATTTTTATACCCTTTAGCCTTTATTGAAAAAAAAAAGAAGTGAGGGAAGGGGGATATTTTTTTCCTTACCATTTTCTTTCCTTTTTCCCATTTTCTTTTCCTTTTTCAGATGTATGCCCCTAATATTTATACCTTGCTCCCTTATTTTTGTTCCCTATACCCTTCATTGAGGAAAAAAAGAAGTGAGGGAAGGGGGATAGTTTTTCCTTTTTAGCATTTTCTTTCCTTTTTCCCATTTTCTTTTCGTTTTTCAGATGTATGCCCCTAATTTTTATACCTTATTCCCTTATTTTTATACCTTATACCCTTCATTAAGGAAAAAAAGAAGTGAGGGAGGGGGGATATTTTTTCCTTTTTACCATTTTCTTTCCTTTTTCCCATTTTCTTTTCCTTTTTCAGATGTATGCCCCTAATTTTGACCTTACTCCCTAATTTTTATACCCTATATATACCCTGCATTGAAAAAGAAAAGTGATTGAGGGGGGATATCTTTTTCCTTTTCGACATTTTCTTTCCTTTATCCCATTTTCTTTTCCTTTTTCAGATGTCAGAATACAGGTGTACCCCACTAACCATCCCATTCAACCTTCCGCAGGGCAATGTTGTCATCCCCGGCCTCAACGTGATCGACTGCAGCAACATCACGGAGGTCATCAACTGTCTGGAGGCCGGCTTGGTGCACCGTCACACTGCCGCCCTGCACAGCCACGACCCCGCCGCCTCGCACGCCATCTTCTCCCTCATCCTCGAGCACCAGTGGAGTGATGCGGGTAAGGCTGGGTTTGGTTAGGTTGTAGTAGTAGGTTCATTTCTTTTCACTTCACTTCAGCTCAATTCTATTCACTTCATATTGTTTCTTTTCCCTTCATTTCAACTCAATTCTTTTCACTTCATATAATTTCTTTTCCCTTCATTTCAGTTTGGTTAGGTTGTTTTTCATATTTTGTTTTCTATTTTTGATGTTCCTTTTGGTGTCTTTTATAATCAGGTCAGGTTCGTTTTTTTGTGTGTTTTCCTTCGGTCTTTAGTTTTGGTTGGTATAGTTTTGTTCTTTCATTTTTAGTCTTCTTTTTTGCTGTTTTTTTATGGTTTTTGGTTAGATTACTTTTTTTTCAGTTTTGTCTTTGTGAAATTGTACTCCATTAATCATCCCTTCACTTTCTCCTTTTTTTCCCTTTCCATAAGATGATGTGTGAAATTGTACCTCATGAACCATCCCTTCTTTCTCTCCTTTTTTCCCCTTTCCACTATAAGAAAATACGTGAAATTGTACCTCATGAACCATTCCTTCTTTCTCTCCTTTTTTCCCCTTTCCACTATAAGAAAATACGTGAAATTGTACCACTAACCATCCCTTCTTTCTCTCCTTTTTTCCCCTTTCCACTATAAGAAAATATGTGAAATTGTACCGCACTAACCATCCCATCTTTCTCTCCTTTTTTCCCCTTTCCACTATAAGAAAATACTTGAAATTGTACCTCTAACCATCCCTTCTTTCTCTCCTTTTTTCCCCTTTCCACTATAAGAAAATACTTGAAATTGTACCTCATGAACCATCCCTTCTTTCTCTTCTTATTTCCCTTCCCAGACGGCAAGATGAAGTACCTCTACTCACGCATGAACTTTGTCGATCTGGGCGGGTCCGAGCGGCTGATGCAGTTCGGTTACGGCGATTTCGGGCTCCCCAGCGAGGACTCCTTCTTCCTCAACTCAGACCTCAAGGCGCTGAGCAACGTAATCCACTACCTGGCCGACCATTCTTACACCGGCCCCGTACCCTACAAGGAATCAAGGCTCACTCATATTCTCAAGGTGGGATTCAGTTCACTTCACTTCATATAATTTCTTTTCCCTTCATTTCAATTCAGTTCAATTCTTTTTGCTTCATATAATTTCTTTTCGTCCAAGTTCAATTCTTTTCACTTCAGTTCAGTTCTTTCTGTTATCTATTTTTAATTTTCATTCAGTCACTCCTATGTTATCAGTTTTCTTTCTCTTCATTTCTTCCTTCCTACGCATATTTCCTCTGTACCTGGTTATAAGGAATTGAGACTCATTCATATACTCAAGGTGTGGTTCAGTTTTATTTGCGATCTAGTTTTTTATCTTCTTTAGTCTCTCCTTTCCAGTTTCCTTCATATAAATTTCTTTCTTTGTACAAAATTTTTCTTCTTTCGGGTGTAAAGTATATGAGATTAAACACCTCCATGACACAAGGCTTTATTTAGCTTGTAACTCCATACTCATTAATAACATGGAATTAGAACCTAAGTAGAAATGGACACTGATGACTAAAGAAGTAAGATGTTTCAATCCTTCCTATAATTAACTATTTTTTTGTTCTTCTTGCGATTCTTGTGTTGGGATGTTTGTGATGAATAAAATGAACAGGAACCAACATTAGTAATAGTCTAAATTCCTTGTTAGCAGTGTGGATAAAGAGGAAATATCGTGTATGAAGGAAGAATTGAAGGAATAGAAAACCTAGAAGCAATAAGTAGCGGACTTTTTTTTTTCATTATTGTTTTCTTTTTTTTCACACCCTTGAAAGCATAATAAACATCGTAAACATTAACCCATGCCCCACCAGGACGCCTTCGGGGGGAACAGCCTTTGCCTCATGGTCTGCTGCCTCTCCCCTTCCCCCGAGGATTTTGACGCCACCTTCCACACGCTCAAGTACGGAGGCATGGCGCGGTATATCCTCAACTGCCCCGCTGTCAACATGGCCATCCAGAACAGCGCCCCGGCCTCCTCCTCCGCCACCACCCTCACCCCCTCCTCGCTGCACACCACTCTTAGGGTAGGTGGTGGGGGGGGGATGGGGGCAGTTGTGTTTGTTTATTTTTTGTGTGTGTGTGTTTTTTGTGTTCCATGATTTTGTTTTTCGTATCTACAACTTTTTTTTTTTATCTTATTTTTGTTGTTCTATTTCTCCCTCCTGTCTTCCCCTCCTTCTTTCCTTTCCTTCCTTTCCTCTCACCCTTCCTTCCTTCCTTTCTTCTTTCCCTCCACCTTACACTCACCCTACCCTTCTCCCCATCCTTTTTCCTTCCATCCTTCCTCCCTCCCTCTCTCCTTCCTTCCTTCCTTCTATCCTTCCTTCCTTCCTTTCCTTTCCTTCCTCCTCCTCATCAACATATTTCCTTCCTCCTTCATCCCCTCCCCCTCCCGTCCCCCTTTCCCTCCCCCCCTCACTCCCTCACACTCTTTCCTCTCTCCACAGCAACAGTCCACCAGCAGGCAGTCCACCCTAACCGGCCTTCAGAGCAGCGTCCACCACTCCACCGGCACAGTCCACCAGTCCACCGCCACCTCCGCCACCTCGGGCCCCACCACCGAGGACCCTCCGCCCCCACCTCCGTCTGAACCTGAGGATATGTTCAAGTAAGGGGTGTCTTGTGGTGTGTCAGAGAGAATCTTTATGAGAATGAAACATAAACAAAATCAAGGACTACATGGTAAAAAAAATACATCAAAGGCAACTGCCATAATAAACATAAACTAATAGAAAATGTAAAAGAGGTCACACTCAAGACAACCATAGAGGCAAAAGAAAGAAAAAAAGAGAAATAGAGTGCCATTGTCCCTGTGGCAGAAAAAATAAAAAAACAACCTCCTTTCCAAACAAACAACAACAAAAAAAATCTCCCCCCCCCCCCCAAAAAAAATAAAAATAAATAAATAAAAAAAATCCATTGCATCACCAGGTTCCATTTTGTAACATCAGAGACAAAGAAAAAATAAATAAAAATGAACGAAAATAGAAATAAAAAAGAAAGAAAGACGAAAAAAAATATAAAGCTTAAGAAATCAACCGAAAATCCCTCCCCTCGTCAGGTTCCAGTTCGCGGCGTCCCAGTGGCAGCAACTTGTGTCCAGCGCGGAGGACCTGCTGTCGGGGATCCTGCAGGGGGCACAGGTGACGGCCGGGGAGAAGACGCGGATCGAGGCGTGGATGTGCATGAAGGCGGAGGCGGAAGAGTGCATCGGGGTGGATCTCGGCACGCTGCGGTTCAACTCTTCCACTAACAGGGTGCTGGAAGTGATCGGTGAGTGGAGGGAGGAGGGAGTGGAGAGGTGGGAGGGTAAGGTGGAAGGGTTGAGGATGAGGAATAGAAGTGGTGGTGTGTGTTTGTTTGTTGGTTTTGTGAGTTGGTGTGTTCGTGTATGTGTGTGTGGGGGGAGGAGAGGAAAATGTTTGTATGTGCATATGTGTGTGTGTGTGTGTGTGTGTGTGTGTGTGTGTGTGTGTGTGTGTACCTACTTGTGAAATGACAGTTACATATATGGGGTCCTGTCTCAGAGTCTCATAATTATTCAAATTCAACCTTAAATGCAAGTTTGTTTAATAACTCAATAATTTCTTGATTCAGTCTAATTTTTCAATCCATCTATGTGAAATAAAAGCTCCATTTCTTGATATCCTTCCATAACCCCATCTTTATTTATTTATTTATTTCCATGTTCCTTACTTCATCCTCTATTTCTGTCTATATCCCTTTAATTCATCTCTTATTTCTTCCCATTTCCCTTATTTGATCTGGTATTTATTTCCTTTTTCCCTTATTTCCCTTCTTTCTTTCTATCTCAAAGCCTCTTGCAGTCTACATAGGTTCTTATACTTGATCCCTTATTCAATACACTTCAGTCTCACTCAATTCTATTCATCTCTACTCTCAACTCTATTTCTTCCCATTTCCTTTAGTCAATCCTCTATTTCTTTCCTTTCTTCCTTATTTCCCTTCTTTTTTTTCTATCTCCTATCCTCCTGCAGACTTCATAGGTTCTTATACTTAATCCCTTATTCAATACACTTCAGTCTCACTCAATTCTATTCAGTTCTACTCTCAACTCTATTTCTTCTCATTTTCTTTAGTCAATCCTCTATTTCTTTCAATCTGGCCTCTTTCAGACTACTTACGTTCTTATGTTCTTGATCCCTTGCACCATACAATCCAATCTCACTCAGTTCTCTCCATACCCTAGAGGAGCTTAGCGAGCCTGAGATCACCGGCACCGTCTCACCTCCGATCTCATCCACCGAGGGAGGGACCGAGGACGACAGGAGCGCGTCATCGTCCACCATCTCATCGCTGGGGGAGGAATTCTACGACCAGCTAGCGCTCCTCTCTAACAAGTTCACCAGCATCACCGAGCAGCTAGTGGAGGGAGTGCAGGACAGGTGGGGGTGGTGGAGTGGTGGAGGAGGGAGTGGAGAGGTGGGAGGGTAAGGTGGAAGGGTTGAGGATGAGGAATAGAAGAAGAGGTGGAGAGGTAGAGGAGAGGATTTAATTTTCAGCTACAAAGAAAGATTAGTTGAGTCTACCCTTAAATACCTTTCTTGTGAGTTATTTCACAGTTGCAAAGAAATCCTGCTTCCTACACCATACACCATTGCATACCTAACTTGTCCCTTATATTTAACTGCAGAGAAGCCATTGAATAACCTAAACGTGACTTTATTATGGCTGTGAACAAACTTAGGTGAGTCTACCATGAAATATCTAACTTTTCTCTTATGTTTCAGCTGCGACACTCAAGCCAACGTGCGGAGAAGCGCTGAGCGACGACGGAGGCACCAAGGCGATCGGGAGAAGGAGAACGAGGAGGAGAGGGAAACAGACGAGGAGGAAAGAGAGGAAATGGAGCGGAGGAAAAACGTGAGACTACCAATGAAGAAGAAAGAGGAGGAGGAGGAGGAAGAGGAGAAGAAGTTGAAGGCTATTTTAAAGACCCCAAAGCTGGTAAAAAAAGCCCCGTTGTCCGCTCGGCTTCACAGGGGGCTCCAAGGGGCGCCGCGGAGAACTAACATCAGCAGTATTAGCCCCCATAGAAGCATACCAACACCCCCGTCCTCCGCCCCCCCTCTGAAGATAGACGAACGGAGATGCCTGTCTGCCGCTGAGAAGAAGATGTGTATTCTGTCCCTGCTTGATGAGTGTGGCGATGGTGGTGATGGTGGTGATTCGGACTCCGGTGGTGATAGTGGTGGTGGTGAATCTAGTGGGAAAGGTAAGAATGGGATGGTGATGATGATGGTGATTTTGAGTTAATGTTGTTTTTGTTGTTATTATAATTTTTTTTTTTTTTAGATGATAGGTCAAGGTAAGACTGGTTTGGTGATGATGAAGATGGTGATTTTGAGTTGATGTTGTTTTTGTTGTTATTGTCTTTTTTTTTTTAGATGATAGGTCAAGGTGATAGTGTGTCCGTTATCGTCTTCCCTTTTCTTTTTTTCCCTTTTCTTTTTCCTTCGTTTCACCAGATTTCTTTCCCCTCTCTTCTTTGTTGTCTTTCCTTTTCTTTCTTCCCTTTGTTTCACCAGTTTTCTTTCCCCTCTCTGCTATTTTCCCCATCTCCTCCTCCCTTCCCTTCTTCTTCCCCATCATCACCACCTCTATTATCACCCTTTTTATTTTCCTTCCTTACCAATTTAGTTTTTGATTTGTCTATTTCACTAGTTTATTTTATTTTTTTTCCTTCATTCCAATTTAGTTTAGTCCCTCATTCCCGTTTTCCTTCCCACCAGTTTAGTTTAGTCTCTCATTCCCGTTTTCCTTCCCACCAATTTAGTTTAGTCTCTCATTCCCGTTTTCCTTCCCACCAATTTAGTTTAGTCTCTCATTCCCGTTTTCCTTCCCACCAATTTAGTTTAGTCCCTCATTCCCGTTTTCCTTCCCACCAATTTAGTTTAGTCCCTCATTCCCGTTTTCCTTCCCACCAATTTAGTTTAGTCTCTCATTCCCGTTTTCCTTCCCACCAATTTAGTTTAGTCCCTCATTCCCGTTTTCCTTCCCACCAATTTAGTTTAGTCTCTCATTCCCGTTTTCCTTCCCACCAATTTAGTTTAGTCCCTCATTCCCGTTTTCCTTTCCACCAGTTTAGTTTAGTCCCTCATTCCCGTTTTCCTTTCCACCAATTTACTTTAGTCCCTCATTCCCGTTTTCCTTCCCACCAATTTACTTTAGTCCTTCATTCCCGTTTTCCTTCCCACCAATTTAGTTTAGTCCCTCATTCCCGTTTTCCTTCCCACCAGTTTAGTTTAGTCCCTCATTCCCGTTTTCCTTCCCACCAATTTAGTTTAGTCCCTCATTCCCGTTTTCCTTCCCACCAATTTAGTTTAGTCCCTCATTCCCGTTTTCCTTCCCACCAATTTAGTTTAGTCCCTCATTCCCGTTTTCCTTCCCACCAATTTAGTTTAGTCCCTCATTCCCGTTTTCCTTCCCACCAATTTAGTTTAGTCCCTCATTTCCGTTTTCCTTCAAACCAATTTAGTTTAGTCCCTCATTCCCGTTTTCCTTCCCACCAATTTAGTTTAGTCCCTCATTCCCGTTTTCCTTCACACCAGTTTAGTTTGGTCCTCATTCCGTTTTCCTTCCACCAATTTAGTTTAGTCCTCATTTCCGTTTTCCTTCCACCAATTTAGTTTAGTCCCTCATTCCCGTTTTCCTTCCCACCAGTTTAGTTTAGTCCCTCATTCCCGTTTTCCTTCCCACCAGTTTAGTTTAGTCCCTCATTCCCGTTTTCCTTCCCACCAGTTTAGTTTAGTCCCTCATTCCCGTTTTCCTTCCCACCAGTTTAGTTTAGTCCCTCATTCCCGTTTTCCTTCCCACCAATTTAGTTTAGTCCCTCATTTCCGTTTTCCTTCCCACCAATTTAGTTTAGTTCCTCATTCCCGTTTTCCTTCAAACCAATTTAGTTTAGTCCCTCATTCCCGTTTTCCTTCAAACCAATTTAGTTTAGTCCCTCATTCCCGTTTTCCTTCAAACCAATTTAGTTTAGTCCCTCATTTCCGTTTTCCTTCAAACCAATTTAGTTTAGTCCCTCATTCCCGTTTTCCTTCCCACCAATTTAGTTTAGTCCCTCATTCCCGTTTTCCTTCCCACCAGTTTAGTTTAGTCCCTCATTCCCGTTTTCCTTCCCACCAGTTTAGTTTAGTCCCTCATTCCCGTTTTCCTTCCCACCAATTTAGTTTAGTCCCTCATTCCCATTTTCCTTCCCACCAGTTTAGTTTAGTCCCTCATTCCCGTTTTCCTTCCCACCAATTTAGTTTAGTCCCTCATTCCCGTTTTCCTTCCCACCAGTTTAGTTTAGTCCCTCATTCCCGTTTTCTCTCTCCCTCAGAATCGGACGAAGACTCCAGTATGTCGAGGAGGAAGTCAAGTTTGTCATTTTCGTCGCAAATCTTAGAATCGCCAAAGAAAATGCAGAAGGTAATGTTGGTCTTCTTCTTTTCTTCTTTTTCTTGTTCTTGTTCTTCTTCATCTTCTTCTTCTTCTTCATCTTCTTCTTCTTCTTCTTCTTCTTCTTCTTCTCATTTAACATCCTTATTTTCCTTGATGGGGTTGGACACTCTCACACCCACCTCCACCCTGCTATGCTTAACCACCCACTTCCGCACCAGCAGGAGGGGGTAGGCGAGGAATCGGTGTCCCTGGTGGAGGAGATGAAGCGACTCTCGGCCTCCCGTGAGTCTCGCCGCGGGCAGGTCCGTCGGGCGAGCATGGAGCTTCGGGCGGCCCAGCAGAGACTCAAGCAGCTCAACGCAACGATTAGGCTGAAGGTAAGAGTGAAAGGGATGTTAAGAAGAAGGGGGGAGTGGGAGGAATGGGGTATAGGCATTGTAAAAAGTTAGAAGAGAAAGTGTAGTTAAGGCATTTAGTTAGAAGGGAGGAGTAAGTTAGGTGAGGGGAAAAAGAGTTAGAGAAAAGGGGTAAAAAATAAGGGGAGGAAGAAAAAGTAGAGGGAAAGAAAAAAAAGATAGGGGAAGAGGGAGAAAAAATAGAGAAAAAGGGAAGGAAGTTGAGAGAAAGGGGGAAAAATGTAAAGAAAATGGGGAGTTAGGTAAAGAGAAAGAAAGTTAGAGGAATAGAAGGGGAAAATTGAAAAAAAAAAGAGGAGAAACATTGGGAAAAAATGATAGGAGAAAAGGAGTTATGTAGGGAGAAGAGGAGGATAGCATAGGAAAAAAATGGAATTACAAAATTAAAACAGGAGAGTTTATTCATCCACCTTTCCTTCCACACACAGGAGGCGTTCATCCGTGAGCTGGTGCGGAGTGGAGGGGAGGCGGAAGTGACGCGGAAGAAGTGTGAAGCCAAGATGTCACGGCTGGAGAAGGAGGTGGAGAGGGCAAGGCAGCTTCACCAGGAGACACAACACCAGCTGAAGGTAATGATGGTGATGATGGTGGTGATGAAGGTGGTGATGGAGGAAGATGTTGGTGTTAATATACAAACAACTTTTCCTCAATCTCACACTCTCTTGTTCTCTCTCTTTTTTCCTTTCCTTTCCTTCCTCTCTCCCTTCTTGTCTCTCTCTACCTCCCTCTCCTTTCACTCAGATCTCCCTCTTTCACAGTCTTCCTCTCTTGTTCTCTCTCTTTTTCCTTTCCTTTCCTTTCCTTCCTATCTCCCTCCTCTCTCCCTTCTTGTTTCTCTCTCTACCTCCCTTTCCCTTCTCTCAGATCTCCCTCTTTCACAGTCTTCCTCTCTTGTTCTCTCTCTTTTTCCTTTCCTTTCCTTTCCTTCCTATCTCCCTCCTCTCTCCCTTCTTGTTTCTCTCTCTACCTCCCTTTCCCTTCTCTCAGATCTCCCTCTTTCACAGTCTTCCTCTCTTGTTCTCTCTCTTTTTCCTTTCCTTTCCTTTCCTTCCTATCTCCCTCCTCTCTCCCTTCTTGTCTCTCTCTCTCTACCTCCCTCTCCCTTCACTCAGATCTCCCTCTTTCACAGTCTTCCTCTCTTGTTCTCTCTCTTTTTCCTTTCCTTTCCTTCCCTATCTCCTCCTCCTCCTTCTTGTCTCTCTCTCTACCTCCCTTTCCCTTCACTCAGATCTCCCTCTTTCACAGTCTTCCTCTCTTGTTCTCTCTCTTTTTCCTTTCCTTTCCTTTCCTTCCTATCTCCCTCCTCTCTCCCTCCTTGTTTCTCTCTCTCTACCTCCCTCTCCCTTCTCTCAGATCTCCCTCTTTCACAGTCTTCCTCTCTTGTTCTCTCTCTTTTTCCTTTCCTTTCCTTTCCTTCCTATCTCCCTCCTCTCTCCCGTCTTGTTTCTCTCTCTACCTCCCTTTCCCTTCTCTCAGATCTCCCTCTTTCTGAGTCTTCCTCTCTTGTTCTCTCTTTTTCCTTTCCTTTCCTGTCCTTCCTATCTCCCTCCTCTCTCTCTCTCTCTCTCTCTCTCTCTCTCTCTCTCTCTCTCTCTCTCTCTCTCTCTCTCTCTCTCTCTCTCTCTCTCTCTCTCTCTCTCTCTCTCTCTCTCTCTCTCTCTCTCTCTCTCTCTCTCTCTCTCTCTCTCTCTCTCTCTCTCTCTCTCTCTCTCTCTCTCTCTCTCTCTCTCTCTCTCTCTCTCTCTCTCTCTCTCTCTCTCTCTCTCTCTCTCTCTCTCTCTCTCTCTCTCTCTCTCTCTCTCTCTCTCTCTCTCTCTCTCTCTCTCTCTCTCTCTCTCTCTCTCTCTCTCTCTCTCTCTCTCTCTCTCTCTCTCTCTCGCCTTCATTCTTATCTCCCTTCCAGCTTCTCTCTCTCTCCCTCCCTTTCCTTTCCAATTTCTCTCCCTTCACTCAGATGTCCCTCCCACAAACACTCCCTTTCTCTCTCCTTTCCAGTCTCTTTTCCTTCCCTCTCCTCTCACTCACTCACTCACTCACACTCTTCACCCACAGGAGTTAAGGGAGGGTGAGTCTCCTGATGTCAGCCAGTTCAGGGGCCGAGTCGACTCCCTGAAGAGGCAGATCACTCACTACCAGAAGAAGTTGGCGACACTGGGCAAGGTGGCGGACATATCACAGCAGGGAGATACCAAGTGAGTGAGGGAGGGAGGGTTGAAAGAGAGGCTGAAAGGAGAGAGACAGAGAGGAGAAAGAGAGGAAGGAGATAAGAAGGAAAAGTGTGAAAGAGACAGCAAGTGAGTGAGGGAGGGAGAGAAGGAAGAGAGAAAGTGAAGGAGGGAGAGAGGGAGAAGGAGATGGGGGAGGAGGAAGAGAGGCTGGAAGGAGAGAGAAAGAGAGGAAGGAGATAAGAAGGAAGAGTGTGAAAGAGACAGCAAATGAGTGAAGGAGGGAGAGAGGAAGAGAGAAAGTGAAGGAGGGAGAGAGGGAGAAGGAGATGGAGGAGGAGGAAGAGAGGCTGGAAGGAGAGAGAAAGAGAGGAAGGAGATAAGAAGGAAAAGTGTGAAAGAGAGCAAGTGAGTGAAGGAGGGAGAGAGGAAGAGAGAAAGTGAAGGAGGGAGAAGGAGATGGAGGAGGAGGAAGAGAGAGGCTGGAAGGATGAAAAGGGGAGGAGGGAGAGAAAGGGAGGACTGGAAGGGAGGAAGAGAGAGGAGAAGGAGAGGAAGGGCTGGAAGGGAGAGAAGAAGGAATTTAAAGAGAAAAGAGAAAGAAATTGATAGGTAAATAAACTTGAGAATCGTTAAAGAGAAAAAGTAGGAAACACATAAGGAAGTAAAACGAGGGAAGAATACAGGTAGGAAACTAAAATGGGTAAAATAGAAGACAGAAAAATATCACCCCTTTCTTCACCCCCTCTAGAGTCACGGAGCTCGAGGGCAGCGTGCGGGAGATGCGTCGGCAGCAGGGGGAGCTACAGACACGGCTTCAGGAGGAGACGCAGAAGAAGGAGGAGCTGGAGCAACAGATCACCCTAGACCAGCGCCGCATCAAGGAGCTGGAGATAAGACTGAAGGTGCGGAGAGAGAGAGAGAGAGAGAAGGATAAATCAATACAGCAAAGAGAGAGAAGGATGATAAAAAGAAAAAAAGAAGAAACAGAAGGATGGATAGAAGAGAAACAGAGAAACAGACAGACAGATTGATAAATGTAGAGGAGAAACAAATGTAGAGAAAGAAAAAAAGATTGATTCCCTGATGATACAAAACAAAAAACACACATTCTAACACAAGTCCCCATTCTTCCGCAGCAGGGGGAGGGGGAGGTCGAGGGGGAGCGGGGGTGGCTGCTGGAGGAGGAGGAGAGGATTCTGAGTCTGCGGGAGGCGACGGAGCAGCTGCAGCAGGAGGTGGAGAGGCGCGAGGAGGCTGTGAAGAAGAGGGAACGCATGCAGAAGGAGAAGGTGCGACTGGAGACCTCCCGACGTGCTGGGCTGAATGTGAGTGTGTTTGTGTTGTTGGGTGAGGTTAGGTTAGGTTAGGTTAGGTTGTATTTTGGTTGGGTTAAGTTGGATTCAGTTAGGTTGGTCTAGGTTTGGTTGGCATTGGGGAAGGTTAGGTTGGGTTAAGATTGGGTTTCGTTTGGTGGGGTTGGGTTAGGTTAGGTTAGGTTGTATTTTGGTTGGGTTGAGTTAGGTTGGTCTAGGTTTGGTTGGCATTGGGGAAGGTTAGGTTGGGTTAAGATTGGGTTTCGTTTGGTAGGGTTGGGTTAGGTTAGGTTAGGTTAGGTTGTATACTTTGGTTGGGTTAAGTTAGGTTTGGTTGGCATTGGGGAAGGCTAGGTTGGGTTAAGATTGGGTTTTGTTTGGTAGGGTTTGGTTAGGGTTGGGTTAGGTTAGGCTAAGTTACGTTTAAGTTAGGTTGAGTTAGGTTTTGGTAATGCTAACCTTGTCTAACCTACTTTAAATCTATCTCTTGCATTCTGAGTAATATACGTGTGTTATATTTAGGTTTTGTGTTGTTGGGTGAGGTTAAGTTAGGTTAGGTTAGGCTAAGTTTTAGGTTAAGTTTATTAGGGTCATTATTGGTGATGCTAACTTTGCCTAGCCTAACCAGTGTTAATACCACAAAAACTGTTAGATCGGCGTCGCATGACCCTCCAACACCCCCCCAACAATTTATATTATGCAACTAGGGGTCTAAAATGGAAAATGCTGAAAAGTAAAGATGGCGCCACTATAAACACTTCCCTGCGCCACAATGGGCTGGGGCCGACCATCAGGCCCTACTATGAAGGGCTACCGGCGCCACAGGCCAAGACGTAAAAAAAAAAAAAAAAAAAAAAAGTTTGTTTATAATGCCATGTTCCACCAGTCTCATCCCTATCCCTTCCCCTGTCCACCAGTCTCATCAGTATCCCTTCCCCTGTCCACCAGTCTCATCAGTATCCCTTCCCCTATCCACCAGTCCCATCAGTATCCCTTCCCCTGTCCACCAGTCCCATCAGTATCCCTTCCCCTGTCCACCAGTCCCATCAGTATCCCTTCCCCTATCCACCAGTCCCATCAGTATCCCTTCCCCTATCCACCAGTCCCATCAGTATCCCTTCCCCTATCCACCAGTCCCATCAGTATCCCTTCCCCTATCCACCAGTCCCATCAGTATCCCTTCCCCTATCCACCAGTCCCATCAGTATCCCTTCCCCTGTCCACCAGTCCCATCAGTATCCCTTCCCCTATCCACCAGTCTCATTGCTATCCCTTCCCCTATCCACCAGTCCCATCAGTATCCCTTCCCCTATCCACCAGTCCCTTCAGCATCCCTTCCCCTATCCACCAGTCCCTTCAGCATCCCTTCCCCTATCCACCAGTCCCATCAGTATCGCTTCCCCTCTCCACCAGTCCAATCAGTATCCCTTCCCCTCTCCACCAGTCCCTTCAGCATCCCTTCCCCTATCCACCAGTCCCTTCAGCATCCCTTCCCCTATCCACCAGTCCCATCAGCATCCCTTCCCCTATCCACCAGTCCCATCAGTATCCCTTCCCCTATCCACCAGTCCCATCAGTATCCCTTCCCCTATCCACCAGTCCCATCAGTATCCCTTCCCCTATCCACCAGTCCCATCAGTATCCCTTCCCCTATCCACCAGTCCCATCAGTATCCCTTCCCCTATCCACCAGTCCCATCAATATCCCTTCCCCTGTCCACCAGTCCCATCAGTATCCTTCCCTATCCACCAGTCCCATCAGTATCCTTCCCTATCCACCAGTCCCATCAGTATCCCTTCCCTGTCCACCAGTCCCATCAGCATCCCTTCCCTATCCACCAGTCCCATCAGTATCCCTTCCCCGGTCCACCAGTCCCATCAGTATCCCTGCCCCTGTCCACCAGTCCGATCAGTATCCCTTCCCCTGTCCACCAGTCCCATCAGTATCCCTTCCCCTATCCACCAGTCCCATCAGTATCCCTTACCGCATCCACCAGTCCCATCAGTATCCCTTCCCCTATCCACCAGTCCCATCAGTATCCCTTACCGCATCCACCAGTCCCATCAGTATCCCTTCCCCTATCCACCAGTCCCATCAGTATACCTTCCCTATCCACCAGTCCCATCAGTATCCCTTCCCCTATCCACCAGTCCCATCAGTATCCCTTCCCCTATCCACCAGTCCCATCAGTATCCCTTACTGCATCCACCAGTCCCATCAGTATCCCTTCCCCTATCCACCAATCCCATCAGTATCCCTTCCCCTATCCACCAGTCCCATCAGTATCCCTTCCCCTATCCACCAGTCCCATCAGTATCCCTTCCCCTATCCACCAGTCCCATCAGTATCCCTTACCGCATCCACCAGTCCCATCAGCATCCCTTCCCCTATCCACCAGTCCCATCAGTATCCCTTACCGCATCCACCAGTCCCATCAGTATCCCTTCCCCTATCCACCAGTCCCATCAGTATCCCTTCCCCTATCCACCAGTCCCATCAGTATCCCTTCCCCTATCCACCAGTCCCATCAGTATCCCTTCCCCTATCCACCAGTCCCATCAGTATCCCTTACCGCATCCACCAGTCCCATCAGTATCCCTTCCCCTATCCACCAGTCCCATCAGTATCCCTTCCCCTATCTACCAGTCCCATCAGTATCCCTTCCCCTGTCCACCAGTCCCATCAGTATCCCTTCCCCTGTCCACCAGTCCCATCAGTATCCCTTCCCCTGTCCACCAGTCCCATCAGTATCCCTTCCCCTATCCACCAGTCCCATCAGTATCCCTTACCGCATCCACCAGTCCCATCAGTATCCCTTCCCCTATCCACCAGTCCCATCAGTATCCCTTCCCCTATCCACCAGTCCCATCAGTATCCCTTACTGCATCCACCAGTCCCATCAGTATCCCTTCCCCTATCCACCAGTCCCATCAGTATCCCTTCCCCTATCCACCAGTCCCATCAGTATCCCTTCCCCTATCCACCAGTCCCATCAGTATCCCTTCCCGGATCCACCAGTCCCATCAGTATCCTTCCTGCATCCACCTGTCCCATCAGTATCCCTTCCCCTATCCACCAGTCCCATCAGTATCCCTTCCAATATCCACCAGTCCCATCAGTATCCCTTCCCCTATCCACCAGTCCCATCAGTATCCCTTCCCCTATTCACCAGTCCCATCAGTATCCCTTCCCCTATCCACCAGTCCCATCAGTATCCCTTACCGCATCCACCAGTCCCATCAGTATCCCTTCCCCTATCCACCAGTCCCATCAGTATCCCTTACCGCATCCACCAGTCCCATCAGTATCCCTTCCCCTATCCACCAGTCCCATCAGTATCCCTTCCCCTATCCACCAGTCCCATCAGTATCCCTTCCCCTATCCACCAGTCCCATCAGTATCCCTTCCCCTATCCACCAGTCCCTTCAGCATCCCTTCCCCTATCCACCAGTCCCATCAGTATCCCTTCCCCTATCCACCAGTCCAATCAGTATCCCTTCCCTATCCACCAGTCCCTCAGCATCCCTTCCCTATCCACCAGTCCCATCAGCATCCCTTCCCTATCCACCAGTCCCATCAGCATCCCCCTATCCACCAGTCCCATCAGTATCCCTTCCCCTATCCACCAGTCCCATCAGTATCCCTTCCCCTATCCACCAGTCCCATCAGTATCCCTTCCCCTATCCACCAGTCCCATCAGTATCCCTTCCCCTATCCACCAGTCCCATCAGTATCCCTTCCCCTATCCACCAGTCCCATCAGTATCCCTTCCCCTGTCCACCAGTCCCATCAGTATCCCTTCCCCTATCCACCAGTCCCATCAGTATCCCTTCCCCTATCCACCAGTCCCATCAGTATCCCTTCCCCTGTCCACCAGTCCCTTCAGCATCCCTTCCCCTATCCACCAGTCCCATCAGTATCCCTTCCCCTGTCCACCAGTCCCATCAGTATCCCGTCCCCTGTCCACCAGTCCCATCAGTATCCCTTCCCCTGTCCACCAGTCCCATCAGTATCCCTTCCCTATCCACCAGTCCCATCAGTATCCTTACTGCATCCACCAGTCCCATCAGTATCCCTTCCCTATCCACCAGTCCCATCAGTATCCCTTCCGCATCCACCAGTCCCATCAGTATCCTTCCCTATCCACCAGTCCCATCAGTATCCCTTCCCTATCCACCAGTCCCATCAGTATCCCTTCCCTATCCACCAGTCCCATCAGTATCCTTCCCTATCCACCAGTCCCATCAGTATCCCTACTGCATCCACCAGTCCCATCAGTATCCTTCCCTATCCACCAATCCCTTCCCTATCCACCAGTCCCATCAGTATCCCTTCCCTATCCACCAGTCCCATCAGTATCCCTTCCCTATCCACCAGTCCCATCAGTATCCCTTCCGCATCCACCAGTCCCATCAGCATCCCTTCCCTATCCACCAGTCCCATCAGTATCCCTACTGCATCCACCAGTCCCATCAGTATCCCTTCCCCTATCCACCAGTCCCATCAGTATCCCTTCCCCTATCCACCAGTCCCATCAGTATCCCTTCCCCTGTCCACCAGTCCCATCAGTATCCCTTCCCCTGTCCACCAGTCCCATCAGTATCCCTTCCCCTGTCCACCAGTCCCATCAGTATCCCTTCCCCTATCCACCAGTCCCATCAGTATCCCTTACCGCATCCACCAGTCCCATCAGTATCCCTTCCCCTATCCACCAATCCCATCAGTATCCCTTCCCCTATCCACCAGTCCCATCAGTATCCCTTACCGCATCCACCAGTCCCATCAGTATCCCTTCCCCTATCCACCAGTCCCATCAGTATCCCTTCCCCTATCCACCAGTCCCATCAGTATCCCTTCCCCTATCCACCAGTCCCATCAGTATCCCTTCCCCTATCCACCAGTCCCATCAGTATCCCCACTGCATCCACCAGTCCCATCACTATCCCTTCCCCTATCCACCAGTCCCATCAGTATCCCTTACCCTATCCACCAGTCCCATCAGTATCCCTTCCCCTATCCACCAGTCCCATCAGTATCCCTTCCCCTATCCACCAGTCCCATCAGTATCCCTTCCCCTATCCACCAGTCCCATCAGTATCCCTTACCGCATCCACCAGTCCCATCAGAATCCCTTCCCCTATCCACCAGTCCCATCAGTATCCCTTACCGCATCCACCAGTCCCATCAGTATCCCTTCCCCTATCCACCAGTCCCATCAGTATCCCTTCCCCTATCCACCAGTCCCATCAGTATCCTTTCCCCTATCCACCAGTACCATCAGTATCCCTTCCCCTATCCACCAGTCCCATCAGTATCCCTTACCGCATCCACCAGTCCCATCAGTATCCCTTCCCCTATCCACCAGTCCCATCAGTATCCCTTCCCCTATCCACCAGTCCCATCAGTATCCCTTCCCCGATCGACCCGTCCCATCAGTATCCCTTCCCTGTCCACCAGTCCCATCAGTATCCTTCCCTGTCCACCAGTCCCATCAGTAGCCTTCCCCTATCCACCAGTCCCATCAGTATCCCTTACGGCTTCCACCAGTCCCATCAGTATCCCTTCCCCTATCCACCAGTCCCATCAGTATCCCTTCCCCTCTCGACCAGTCCCATCAGTATCCCTTCCCTATCCACCAGTCCCATCAGTATCCCTTCCGCATCCACCAGTCCCATCAGTATCCCTTCCCTATCCACCAGTCCCATCAGTATCCCTTCCCTATCCACCAGTCCCATCAGTATCCTTCCGCATCCACCAGTCCCATCAGTATCCCTTCCCCATCCACGAGTCCCATCAGTATCCCTTCCGCATCCACCAGTCCCATCAGTATCCCTTCCCTATCCACCAGTCCCATCAGTATCCCTTCCCTATCCACCAGTCCCATCAGTATCCCTTCCCTTATCCACCAGTCCCATCAGTATCCCTTCCCCTATCCACCAGTCCCATCAGTATCCCTTCCCCTATCCACCAGTCCCATCAGTATCCCTTCCCCTATCCACCAGTCCCATCAGTATCCCTTCCCCTATCCACCAGTCCCATCAGCATCCCTTCCCCTATCCACCAGTCCCATCAGTATCCCTTCCCCTATCTACCAGTCTCATCAGCATCCCTTCCCCTATCCACCAGTCCCATCAGTATCCCTTCCCCCATCCACCAGTCCCATCAGTATCCCTTCCCCTATCCACTAATCCCATCAGTATCCCTTCCCCTATCCACCAGTCCCATCAGCATCCCTTCCCCTATCCACCAGTTCCATTAGCATCCCTTCCCCTATCCACCAGTCCCATCAGTATCCCTTCCCCTATCCACCAGTCCCAACAGTATCCCTTCCCTATCCACTAGTCCCATCAGCATCCCTTCCCCTATCCACCAGTCCCATCAGTATCCCTTCCCCTATCCACCAGTCCCATCAGTATCCCTTCCCCTATCCACCAGTCCCATCAGTATCTCTTCCCCTATCCACCAGTCCCATCAGTATCCCTTCCCCTATCCACCAGTCCCATCAGTATCCCTTCCCCTATCCACCTGTCCCATCAGTATCCCTTCCCCTATCCACCAGTCCCATCAGTATCCCTTCCCCTATCCACCAGTCCCATCAGTATCCCTTCCCCTATCCACCAGTCCCATCAGTATCCCTTCCCCTGTCCACCAGTCTCATCCCTATCCCTACCCCTGACCACCAGACACATCAGTATCCCTTCCCTATCCACCAGTCCCATCAGTATCCTTCCCTATCCACCAGTCCCATCAGTATCCTTCCCTATCCACCAGTCCCATCAGTATCCCTTCCCCTATCCACCAGTCTCATCCCTATCCCTTCCCCTGTCCACCAGTCCCATCAGTATCCCTTCCCCTATCCACCAGTCCCATCAGTATCCCTTCCCCTGTCCACCAGTCTCATCCCTATCCCTTCCCCTGTCCACCAGTCCCATCAGTATCCCTTCCCCTATCCACCAGTCCCATCAGTATCCCTTCCCCTGTCCACCAGTCTCATCCCTATCCCTTCCCCTGTCCACCAGTCCCATCAGTATCCCTTCCCCTATCCACCAGTCCCAGCAGTATCCCTTCCCCTAGCCACCAGTCCCATCAGTATCCTTCCCTATCCACCAGTCCCATCAGTATCCTTCCCTATCCACCAGTCCATCAGTATCCCTTCCCTATCCACCAGTCCCATCAGTATCCCTTCCGCATCCACCAGTCCCATCAGTATCCTTCCCTATCCACCAGTCCCATCAGTATCCCTTCCCTATCCACCAGTCCCATCAGTATCCTTCCCTATCCACCAGTCCCATCAGTATCCTTCCTATCCACCAGTCCCATCAGTATCCCTTCCGCATCCACCAGTCCCATCAGTATCCCTTCCCTATCCACCAGTCCCATCAGTATCCCTTCCCTATCCACCAGTCCCATCAGTATCCCTTCCCCTATCCACCAGTCCCATCAGTATTCCTTCCCCTATCCACCAGTCCCATCAGTATCCCTTCCCCTATCCACCAGTCCCATCAGTATCCCTTACCGCATCCACCAGTCCCATCAGTATCCCTTCCCCTATCCACCAGTCCCATCAGTATCCCTTCCCGCATCCACCAGTCCCATCAGTATCCCTTCCCCTATCCACCAGTCCCATCAGTATCCCTTCCCCTATCCACCAGTCCCATCAGTATCCCTTCCCCTATCCACCAGTCCCATCAGTATCCCTTCCCCTATCCACCAGTCCCATCAGTATCCCTTACTGCATCCACCAGTCCCATCAGTATCCCTTCCCCTATCCACCAGTCCCATCAGTATCCCTTCCCCTATCCACCAGTCCCATCAGTATCCCTTCCCCTGTCCACCAGTCCCATCAGTATCCCTTCCCCTGTCCACCAGTCCCATCAGTATCCCTTCCCCTGTCCACCAGTCCCATCAGTATCCCTTCCCCTATCCACCAGTCCCATCAGTATCCCTTACCGCATCCACCAGTCCCATCAGTATCCCTTCCCCTATCCACCAGTCCCATCAGTATCCCTTCCCCTGTCCACCAGTCCCATCAGTATCCCTTCCCCTATCCACCAGTCCCATCAGTATCCCTTACCGCATCCACCAGTCCCATCAGTATCCCTTCCCCTATCCACCAGTCCCATCAGTATCCCTTCCCCTATCCACCAGTCCCATCAGTATCCCTTACCGCATCCACCAGTCCCATCAGTATCCCTTCCCCTATCCACGAGTCCCATCAGTATCCCTTACCGCATCCACCAGTCCCATCAGTATCCCTTCCCCTATCCACCAGTCCCATCAGTATCCCTTCCCCTATCCACCAGTCCCATCAGTATCCCTTCCCCTATCCACCAGTCCCATCAGTATCCCTTCCCGTATCCACCAGTCCCATCAGTATCCCTTCCCCTATCCACCAGTCCCATCAGTATCCCTTCCCCTATCCACCAGTCCCATCAGTATCCCTTCCCCTATCCACCAGTCCCATCAGCATCCCTTCCCCTATCCACCAGTCCCATCAGTATCCCTTCCCCTATTTACCAGTCTCATCAGCATCCCTTCCCCTATCCACCAGTCCCATCAGTATCCCTCCCCCATCCACCAGTCCCATCAGTATCCCTTCCCCTATCCACTAATCCCATCAGTATCCCTTCCCCTATCCACCAGTCCCATCAGCATCCCTTCCCCTATCCACCAGTACCATCAGCATCCCTTCCCCTATCCACCAGTCCCATCAGTATCCCTTCCCCTATCCACCAGTCCCATCAGTATCCCTTCCCCTATCCACTAGTCCCATCAGCATCCCTTCCCCTATCCACCAGTCCCATCAGTATCCCTTCCCCTATCCACCAGTCCCATCAGTATCCCTTCCCCTATCCACCAGTCCCATCAGTATCTCTTCCCCTATCCACCAGTCCCATCAGTATCCCTTCCCCTATCCACCAGTCCCATCAGTATCCCTTCCCCTATCCACCTGTCCCATCAGTATCCCTTCCCCTATCCACCAGTCCCATCAGTATCCCTTCCCCTATCCTCCAGTCCCATCAGTATCCCTTCCCCTATCCACCAGTCCCATCAGTATCCCTTCCCCTGTCCACCAGTCTCATCCCTATCCCTTCCCCTGTCCACCAGTCCCATCAGTATCCCTTCCCCTATCCACCAGTCCCATCAGTATCCTTCCCTATCCACCAGTCCCATCAGTATCCCTTCCCCTATCCACCAGTCCCATCAGTATCCCTTCCCCTATCCACCAGTATCATCCCTATCCCTTCCCCTGTCCACCAGTCCCATCAGTATCCCTTCCCCTATCCACCAGTCCCACCAGTATCCCTTCCCCTGTCCACCAGTCTCATCCCTATCCCTTCCCCTGTCCACCAGTCCCATCAGTATCCCTTCCCCTATCCACCAGTCCCATCAGTATCCCTTCCCCTGTCCACCAGTCTCATCCCTATCCCTTCCCCTGTCCACCAGTCCCATCAGTATCCCTTCCCCTATCCACCAGTCCCATCAGTATCCCTTCCCCTATCCACCAGTCCCATCAGTATCCCTTCCCCTATCCACCAGTCCCATCAGTATCCCTTCCCCTATCCACCAGTCCCATCAGTATCCCTTCCACTATCCACCAGTCCCATCAGTATCCCTTCCCTATCCACCAGTCCCATCAGTATCCCTTCCCTATCCACCAGTCCCATCAGTATCCCTTCCCTATCCACCAGTCCCATCAGTATCCCTTCCCTATCCACCAGTACCATCAGTATGCCTTACCGGTTCCACCAGTCCCATCAGTATCCCTTCCCCTCTCCACCAGTCCCATCAGTATCCCTTCCCCTATCCACCAGTCCCATCAGTATCCCTTCCCCTATCCACCAGTCCCATCAGTATCCCTTCCCCTATCCACCAGTCCCATCAGTATCCCTTCCCCTATCCACCAGTCCCATCAGTATCCCTTCCCCTATCCACCAGTCCCATCAGCATCCTTCCCCTGTCCACCAGTCCCATCAGTATCCCTTCCTATCCACCAGTCCCATCAGTATCCCTTCCCTATCCACCAGTCCCATCAGGATCCCGTCCTCTGTCCACCAGTCCCATCAGTATCCCTTCCCCTATCCACCAGTCCCATCAGTATCCCTTCCCCTATCCACCAGTCACAACAGCATCCTTCCCTATCCACCAGTCCCATCAGTATCCCTTCCCTATCCACCAGTCCCATCAGTATCTCTTCCCTATCCACCAGTCCCATCAGTATCCTTCCCTATCCACCAGTCCCATCAGTATCCCTTCCCCTATCCACCTGACCCATCAGTATCCCTTCCCCTATCCACCAGTCCCATCAGTATCCCTTCCCCTATCCTCCAGTCCCATCAGTATCCCTTCCCCTATCCACCAGTCCCATCAGTATCCCTTCCCCTGTCCACCAGTCTCATCCCTATCCCTTCCCCTGTCCACCAGTCCCATCAGTATCCCTTCCCCTATCCACCAGTCCCAGCAGTATCCCTTCCCCTATCCACCAGTCCCATCAGTATCCCTTCCCCTATCCACCAGTCCCATCAGTATCCCTTCCCCTATTCACCAGTCCCATCAGTATCCCTTCCCCTATCCACCAGTCCCATCAGTATCCCTTACCGCATCCACCAGTCCCATCAGCATCCCTTCCCCTATCCACCAGTCCCATCAGGATCCCTACCATCCACCAGTCCCATCAGTATCCCTTCCCTATCCACCAGTCCCATCAGTATCCTTTCCCCTATCCACCAGTCCCATCAGTATCCCTTCCCCTATCCACCAGTCCCATCAGTATCCCTTCCCCTATCCACCAGTCCCATCAGTATCCCTTCCCCAATCCACCAGTCCCATCAGTATCCCTTCCCCTATCCACCAGTCCCATCAGTATCCCTTCCCCTATCCACCAGTCCCATCAGTATCCCTTCCCCTGTCCACCAGTCCCATCAGTATCCCTTCCCCTGTCCACCAGTCCCATCAGTATCCCTTCCCCTGTCCACCAGTCCCATCAGTATCCCTTCCCCACTCCACCAGTCCCATCAGTATCCCTTCCCCCATCCACCAGTCCCATCAGTATCCCTTCCCCTATCCACCAGTCCCATCAGTATCCCTTCCCCTGTCCACCAGTCCCATCAGTATCCCTTCCCCTATCCACCAGTCCCATCAGTATCCCTTACCGCATCCACCAGTCCCATCAGTATCCCTTCCCCTATCCACCAGTCCCATCAGTATCCCTTCCCCTATCCACCAGTCCCATCAGTATCCCTTACCGCATCCACCAGTCCCATCAGTATCCCTTCCCCTATCCACGAGTCCCATCAGTATCCCTTACCGCATCCACCAGTCCCATCAGTATCCCTTCCCCTATCCACCAGTCCCATCAGTATCCCTTCCCCTATCCACCAGTCCCATCAGTATCCCTTCCCCTATCCACCAGTCCCATCAGTATCCCTTCCCCTATCCACCAGTCCCATCAGTATCCCTTCCCCTATCCACCAGTCCCATCAGTATCCCTTCCCCTATCCACCAGTCCCATCAGTATCCCTTCCCCTGTCCACCAGTCCCATCAGCATCCCTTCCCCTATCCACCAGTCCCATCAGTATCCCTTCCCCTATCTACCAGTCTCATCAGCATCCCTTCCCCTATCCACCAGTCCCATCAGTATCCCTTCCCCCATCCACCAGTCCCATCAGTATCCCTTCCCCTATCCACTAATCCCATCAGTATCCCTTCCCCTATCCACCAGTCCCATCAGCATCCCTTCCCCTATCCACCAGTTCCATCAGCATCCCTTCCCCTATCCACCAGTCCCATCAGTATCCCTTCCCCTATCCACCAGTCCCATCAGTATCCCTTCCCCTATCCACTAGTCCCATCAGCATCCCTTCCCCTATCCACCAGTCCCATCAGTATCCCTTCCCCTATCCACCAGTCCCATCAGTATCCCTTCCCCTATCCACCAGTCCCATCAGTATCTCTTCCCCTATCCACCAGTCCCATCAGTATCCCTTCCCTATCCACCAGTCCCATCAGTATCCCTTCCCTATCCACCAGTCCCATCAGTATCCCTTCCCTATCCACCAGTCCCATCAGTATCCCTTCCCTATCCACCAGTCCCATCAGTATCCTTCCCTATCCACCAGTCCCATCAGTATCCCTTCCCCTATCCACCAGTCTCATCCCTATCCCTTCCCCTGTCCACCAGTCCCATCAGTATCCCTTCCCCTATCCACCAGTCCCATCAGTATCCCTTCCCCTATCCACCAGTCCCATCAGTATCCCTTCCCCTATCCACCAGTCCCATCAGTATCCCTTCCCCTATCCACCAGTCTCATCCCTATCCCTTCCCCTGTCCACCAGTCCCATCAGTATCCCTTCCCCTATCCACCAGTCCCATCAGTATCCCTTCCCCTATCCACCAGTCCCATCAGTATCCCTTCCCCTATCCACCAGTCCCATCAGTATCCCTTCCCCTATCCACCAGTCCCATCAGTATCCCTTCCCCTATCCACCAGTCCCATCAGTATCCCTTCCCCTATCCACCAGTCCCATCAGTATCCCTTCCCCTATCCACCAGTCCCATCAGTATCCTCCCTATCCACCAGTCCCATCAGTATCCTTCCCTATCCACCAGTCCCATCAGTATCCCTTCCCTATCCACCAGTCCCATCAGTATCCCTTCCCTATCCACCAGTCCCATCATCCCTTCCCCTTTCCACCAGTCCCATCAGTATCCCTTCCCCTATCCACCAGTCCCATCAGTATCCCTTCCCCTTTCCACCAGTCCCATCAGTATCCCTTCCCCTATCCACCAGTCCCATCAGTATCCCTTACCGCATCCACCAGTCCCATCAGCATCCCTTCCCTGTCCACCAGTCCATCAGTATCCCTTCCCTATCCACCAGTCCCATCAGTATCCTTCCCTATCCACCAGTCCCATCAGTATCCCTTCCCTGTCCACCAGTCCCATCAGTATCCCTTCCCTATCCACCAGTCCCATCAGTATCCCTTCCCTATCCACCAGTCCCATCAGCATCCTTCCCCTATCCACCAGTCCCATCAGTATCCCTTCCCCTATCCACCAGTCCCATCAGTATCTCTTCCCCTATCCACCAGTCCCATCAGTATCCCTTCCCCTATCCACCAGTCCCATCAGTATCCCTTCCCCTATCCACCTGTCCCATCAGTATCCCTTCCCCTATCCACCAGTCCCATCAGTATCCCTTCCCCTATCCTCCAGTCCCATCAGTATCCCTTCCCCTATCCACCAGTCCCATCAGTATCCCTTCCCATCTCCACAAGTCTCATCCGTATGGCTTCCCCTGTCCACCAGTCCCATCAGTATCCCTTCCCCTATCCACCAGTCCCATCAGTATCCCTTCCCCTATCCACCAGTCCCATCAGTATCCCTTCCCCTATCCACCAGTCCCATCAGTATCCCTTCCCCTATCCACCAGTCTCATCCCTATCCCTTCCCCTGTCCACCAGTCCCATCAGTATCCCTTCCCCTCTCCACCAGTCCCATCAGTATCCCTTCCCCTCTCCACCAGTCTCATCAGTATCCCTTCCCCTGTCCACCAGTCCCATCAGTATCCCTTCCCCTATCCACCAGTCCCATCAGTATCCCTTCCCCTGTCCACCAGTCTCATCCCTATCCCTTCCCCTGTCCACCAGTCCCATCAGTATCCCTTCCCCTATCCACCAGTCCCATCAGTATCCCTTCCCCTATCCACCAGTCCCATCAGTATCCCTTCCCCTATCCACCAGTCCCATCAGTATCCTTCCCTATCCACCAGTCCCATCAGTATCCCTTCCCCTATCCACCAGTCCCATCAGTATCCCTTCCCCTATCCACCAGTCCCATCAGTATCCCTTCCCCTATCCACCAGTCCCATCAGTATCCCTTCCCCTATCCACCAGTCCCATCAGTATCCCTTCCCCTATCCACCAGTCCCATCAGTATCCCTTCCCCTATCCACCAGTCCCATCAGTATCCCTTCCCCTATCCACCAGTCCCATCAGTATCCCTTCCCCTATCCACCAGTCCCATCAGTATCCCTTCCCCTATCCACCAGTCCCATCAGTATCCCTTCCCCTATCACCAGACCCATTCCACCCTTCTGCTATCCACCACTCCCATTCCACCTCTTCCATGATCCACCACTTCCATTCCACCTCTTCCATGATCCACCACTCCCATTCCACCTCTTCCCTGATCCACCACTCCCATTCCACCCCATCCCTGATCCACCACTCCCATTCCACCTCTTCCATGATCCACCACTCCCATTCCACCCCATCCCTGATCCACCACTCCCATTCCACCCCTTCCCTGATCCACCACTTCCATTCCACCTCTTCCCTGATCCACCACTCCCATTCCACCTCTTCCATGATCCACCACTCCCATTCCACCCCATCCCTGATCCACCACTCCCATTCCACCTCTTCCATGATCCACCACTCCCATTCCACCTCTTCCATGATCCACCACTCCCATTCCACCCCATCCCTGATCCACCACTTCCATTCCACCTCTTCCATGATCCACCACTCCCATTCCACCCCTTCCCTGATCCACCACTTCCATTCCACCTCTTCCCTGATCCACCACTCCCATTCCACCCCATCCCTGATCCACCACTTCCATTCCACCTCTTCCCTGATCCACCACTCCCATTCCACCCCATCCCTGATCCACCACTCCCATTCCACCCCTTCCCTGATCCACCACTCCCATTCCACCCCATCCCTGATCCACCTCCATTCCACTTCCATGATCCACCATTCCACCCCATCCCTGATCCACCACTTCCATTCCACCTCTTCCCTGATCCACCACTCCCATTCCACCCCTTCCCTGATCCACCACTTCCATTCCACCTCTTCCCTGATCCACCACTCCCATTCCACCCCATCCCTGATCCACCACTCCCATTCCACCCCTTCCATTATCCACCACTTCCATTCCACCTCTTCCCTGATCCACCACTCCCATTCCACCCCATCCCTGATCCACCACTCCCATTCCACCCCTTCCCTGATCCACCACTTCCATTCCACCCCTTTCCTGATCCACCACTCCCATTCCACCCCTTCCCTGATCCACCACTTCCATTCCACCTCTTCCCTGATCCACCACTCCCATTCCACCCCTTCCATTATCCACCACTTCCATTCCACCTCTTCCCTGATCCACCACTCCCATTCCACCCCATCCCTGATCCACCACTCCCATTCCACCCCTTCCATTATCCACCACTTCCATTCCACCTCTTCCCTGATCCACCACTCCCATTCCACCCCTTCCATTATCCACCACTTCCATTCCACCTCTTCCCTGATCCACCACTCCCATTCCACCCCATCCCTGACCCACCACTCCCATTCCACCCCATCCCTGATCCACCACTCCCATTCCACCCCTTCCATTATCCACCACTTCCATTCCACCTCTTCCCTGATCCACCACTCCCATTCCACCCCATCCCTGATCCACCACTCCCATTCCACCCCTTCCATTATCCTCCAGTCCCATCACCACCCCTTCCCCTATCCACCAGTCCCATCACCATCCCTTATCCACCAGTCCCATCACAAACCCTTCCTCTAACATATATCCCTTTCACCCTAACAGGAGGAGGAGGTGGAGGAGGAGGAAGGGGCCGAGGGAGGTGATGGGGGGGAGAGGCGTGAGTCGGACATCCGTGAGGAGATATCACACCTCAGGGACGCCCGGGACTCCCTCATGATGCACCGGCAGAAGCTCGACCGCAGGATTCATAAGGTAAACGAACCCCTCGGACTTTTTTTTTTTTTTTTTTTTGGTGTTTATTGATTTTTTTGTTTTTATTTATTTTTGGTTATTTTTTTTTGGATTTTTTTTTTTAAATTTTAGTCCTTTTTTTTACTTATTTACTTTACTTAAATACTTATAGTCTACTTACTTTACTTACTTTTACTTATTTTTTATTTACTTTTTTATATTTGTTGATTTTTTTTATTATTTCTTGTTTATTCATTTTTTTCATTTTAATTTTTTTTTTTTTTGTAGATTTCATTTTTTGTTTTTTTCACTCAAACTCATATTCTTTTTTGCTTCAATGTTTGTTTGTTTGTTTATTATTTTCACTTATTTCATTTTTTTTTCTGTAGATTTGAAAGTTTCAGCATTTTCATTTTTTATATAATCACAATTTATTTACATTCATCCTATTTATTTTTAGCATCCATTTATTTATCATTTTCACCATTCATTCTTTATTCATTGACTTCATATTCCTCTTTTTTATCATTTAACTCACCCACCATTCATCCACCTTCACCTGGTCTCATTCATCCATTTCTTGTCATTTCCACTACTTATTCTTCATTCATCCACTCCAAATTCTTCCTTTCTTTCACTTTCCACACCCACCACTCATCCACCCTCACCTGCACCCTCTCACCCACCAGAGCGGAGGCCGGCGGGTGGGATCGGGTGAGGAGAGGCGGCTGCTGGAGCTGGACGAGGCGATAGAAGCGGTTGATGCAGCGATCGAGTACAAGAATGAGGTGATCTGTGGACGGGCCAAGGAGCTGCAGTCACATGCCCTTTTGCTGAACCAGGTGCGGGAGAGAGAGAGAGAGTGGGGGAGAGGGAGAGTGAGGGAGCATATGAGAGTGAGAAAGTGACACAGGGAAAGGAAAGGAAAGGAGAAATAATGAGTAAGAAGGGAAAGAGAGAGTGAGTGAGGATATGAGAGTGAGAAGGTGACGTAGGGAAAGGCGAGGAAAGGAAAGGAATGGAAAGAGAAATAATAAGGAGTAAGAGGGAAGAAAGAGAGAGAGAGAGAGGGAGTGAAAGGAAAAGAAAGGAAAGAGAAATGATGAGTTAGAGGGAAGAGAGAGAGAAGGAAGGGGAGAGTGAGAGAGAGAGACAGAGAGAGAAGAGAATAGCAAGAAAGACAGAGAAGGAAGAAAAGAAAAGAGATAAAAAAGATAAAAGATATAAAATAGAAAATAAATAGAATAGTGTCTGAGAGAAGAGAGGAAAGGAGAAGAGAAGAGAAGAGAAGAGAAGAGAAAAGAGAAGAGAAAATTAAGAAAGACAGGGAAGTGAAAGAAAAGGAGAGTAGAAAGAGACTAAGAACAAGAGAAGATGGAGAAAATGAAGAGTGTCTGAGAGGAGAAGAGAAGAGAAGGGAAGAGAAGAGAAGAAAGGAGAAGATTAAGAAAGACAGGGAAGGGAAGGAAAAGGAGAGGAGAAAGAGACTAAGAACAAGAGAAGATGGAAAAAGATAGTGTTTGAGAGAATAGAGAATAGAAGAGAAGAACCAAAAAGAAAAGAAAGAGGAAAGAAAAGATAAAGAGGGAGTAAGGACAACAGTAGATAAAGAAAATTGATATATGACTAAAAAAAAAATAAAAAAAAAATAAACCCCCCCAAAATAAAAACCCAGTAACTCTTTCCTCTTTTTCATTTCCTCCCTTTTATTCTCTCTCCTTTTCCTCTTTTTATTCTCCCTCCCCTACCCCTTTTATCACTTCCTCTCCTATTTTCCTCCTTTTCTTTTCCTTCCTACTTCCTCTCTTTACTCTTCCTCCTCTACCCCTCATTACTTCCTCTCCTATTTCCCTCCTTTTCCTTTCCTTCCTACTTCCTCTCTTTACTCTTCCTCCTCTACCCCTCATTACTTCCTCTCCTATTTTCCTCCTTTCTTCCTCTTTCCTTTTTACTCTTTCCCCCCCTTTCTATACCCCTCCTATCACTCCCTCACCTTTTTCCCTCCTTTCTTCCTCTCCTTTTCCTCTTTTCCCTTCCTCCTTCTCCTCTTTTTCTTTTCCTTCCTATCTTCCTCACTCTTTACCCTCCCTCCCCCTCCCCCCTCACCCCCCCTCACCTGTCCTCTCGTCACCAAGGATCACCTGATGGAGCGCCTCGTTAACCTGTCGCATGAGGAGACTCGTTCGCTCCTCGTTAAGTACTTCAGCAAGGTGATCGACCTGCGCGTGGAGTTCAGGAAGCAGGACATAGCCTTCAACGACCTGGAGGTAAGGCTAAAGGGGATTGGATTCTGTTTAAGGGGTTTGGATTCTGTTTAAGGGAGTTAGATTAGGTTTAAGGGGGATTGAGGGGTTGCAAAAGGGATTAAAGGGTGGTAAAGATAAATTAATAGGGTTTTATTGTATTTGGAATGTTATTTAGAGTTAGTTGAATGTGTTTAGAAGGATTTAGTGGGGGATTAGAGAGGATTCATGGTTTGGTAAGGGAGTCTAATTGAGTTTTTCTTCCTTCTATTTTCTATCCCTTCCTTTTCCTCTTTCCTTTCATCTTCCATTCTCCATTTCTTCTTTTCTTCCACTCTCTCACCCTCTACCTATTTCCTATCTTCTTCCTTCCTCTTCTTTCTTTCCTCTTTCCTACCTTTGTTTCACCCTCTGATCTTCTTTTCTTCCTCTATCCTTCTCCTTTTTTATGCTTTTTTTTGTATCTTTCTTTCACTCACTCTCTTCGTCTCTCATTTCAACTTCCATTCTGATAACTTTAATCATTCTTTCTTTCATTATTTCCCTCCTTCCCTCCCTTCCTTCCTTTTCCCATTCCCCTCTCACCCTTCCCCCATTCCTCTTTTCCTACCCCCTTCCCTCCTTTTCCTTTCCTCTCTTCCTCTCCCCTCCTTCCCTTCCTTCCTCAACCCCATTCATCCTGTCACCCCTTCTCCTCTTCCCTTCCCCTTCCTCCCCCTAGAACCAGTATGATGAACAGTCGCGGTACATCAGTGACCTCAAGGCAGCGTACCAGCAAGCCAGCCTGGAGGTGGAGCGCAGGATCACCATGCAGCAACGCGACTACCAACAGAAGATCGCCACCCTGCTGCGACAGTTCAACGATGACTCCTCCGGTGAGTTGGCTTAGGTTAGGGTAGGTTTTTAAAGTGGTTGAATGTGTTTAAGAGGTTTTCAGTGTGTTTGAAGAGGGTTAAGAAGGAGTAAAGGGAATCTAATTGTGTTTGAAGGGGTTCTAGCTAAGTTATGGGCTGTCTGAAGAGGTTTTAAGTGGGTTTGAAGAGGGTTAAGGTGTGATAAAGGGAATCTGATTGTGTTTAAAGGGATTCTAGATAAGTTATGGGCTGTCTGAAGAGGTTTTAAGTGGGTTTGAAGAAGGTTAAGGTGTGATAAAGGGAATCTGATTGTGTTTAAAGGGATTCTAGATAAGTTATGGGCTGTCTGAGTTGGTTGAATGGGTGAAGATGTTTTAAGTGGGTTTTAAGAGGATTAAGTGGTTGTAAAGGGAATCTAATCGGGTTTAAAGGGATTCTAGATAAGTTGTGGGTTTTCTGAGTTGGTTAGGTTAGGGTAAGGAGAAGAAGGACATGGAGAGAGGGAGGAAAAGTGTAAGGCATGAAGCAAGAGAGGAGGAAAGGAGGTAATAATATTGAGTGATAAATAAGAAAAATGATATGGAGAGAGGAAAAAGTGTAAGGCATGAGAGAAGAGGAAAGGAGGTAATAATATTAGTGATGGAGGAAAAAGAAAGAAAAGAAAGTAGTAAAAGAAAAATGAGGTAGAGAATACAAATAAGAAAAAATGATATGGAGAGAGGGAGGAAAAGTGTAAGGCATGAAGCAAGAGAGGAGGAAAGGAGGTAATTATATTGAGTGATGGAGGAAAAAAGAGGAAAGGAGAGAAAGAGTAAATAAAAAGAAAAACGAGGTAGAGAATACAAATAAGAAAAAATGATATGGAGAGAGGGAGGAAAAGTGTAAGAGAAGAAGCAAGAGAGGAGGAAAGGAGGTAATAGTATGAAGTGATGGAGGGAAAAAGAGGAAAGGAGAGAAAGAGTAAATAAAAGAAAAATGAGGTAGAGAATACAAATAAGAAAAAATGATATGGAGAGAGGGAGGAAAAGTGTAACAGAAGAAGCAAGAGAGGAGGAAAGGAGGTAAGGATATGGAGTGATGGAGGAAAAAAGAGGAAAGGAGAGAAAGAGTAAATAAAAGAAAAATGAGGTAGAGAATACAAATAAGAAAAAATGATATGGAGAGAGGGAGGAAAAGTGTAACAGAAGAAGCAAGAGAAAAGGAAAGGAGGTAATAGTATGAAGTGATGGAGGGAAAAAGAGGAAAGGAGAGAAAGAGTAAAGAAAAAGAAAAACGAGGTAGAGGATGCAAATAAGAAAAAATGAACAGAGAACAAATGGAATAAACCTTGACCTCTTTTTTGGCTACTCTTTAATATTTACTTTTGTGGGAGTGGTGAGTAGCGGGCTTTTTTTTTTGTACTCTTTGTTGCCCTTGAGCCGCACCCTTTGATGTAAGAAAACAAACAAAACAAAAAACAAAACAAATGAATTACCTTTACGATCAATCATTAACTCCTACCTTTCCCTCAACCCTATACCCTCCTCCCCCCCCAGGCTCAGGTGCGCAGGAGTTCCGACTAAGAGAGATGGAGAAGCAGGTGTTTTACTACAAGAAGCTGAGCCGAGACCTGAAGTCCAAATTGAGACAGACCAGCGGAGAGGACGGACGGAAGGAGAGGATGCTGCTGAGAGGCGGAGGAGGTGGAGGAGCAGGAGGTGGAGGAGTGGAAGGTAAGAAGATGGTGATGAGAATGGTAATAAAAGGATTAGAAAATGAGGTGATGATGATGATAGTGATGAAAATGGTATTGATATGTATAGATAATCATAATTGTAGGTATAAAGGAAAATGGGAAAATGAGAAAGAATATAATATACTTAAAAAAAAATAATGCAAGTTGTATTTTTCTTGGTGACTAATATATTCATGTTGTGTTTGTTGTTATTGTTGTTTTGATTATTATTGTTGTTGTTTTAGTTATTATACAAATGCCTAATAACTTAACCATTCTTTCTCCCCTTCCCTTCCTTTCTTCTCTCATTTTCCCCCTCTTCCATTCCTCTGTTCCTGTGCCCTTCCCTTCCCTTCTTCCTTTCCTCTTTTTCCCTTCTCTCCTTCTTCTCCTGTCCCCCTCCTTTCCTCCCTTACCTCCCTTCTTTTACCCATTTCCCTTCCCCTCCTTCCCCTTCCCTTCCCATTCCTCCAACCCAACAGACACACCCAACCCAACTCAACCCGACTACCACCACAGCCACCACCACCCACAACCAAAAACAGACACAACGCCCCACCACCACCCTCACCACCACACCTCCTCCTACCACCACACCCACCACCGCCCCCTCCTGCCCACCCAGCACCCCTCCGCCCCCCTCCTGCCGAGACGAACGAGGATACAGGCGGCGGAGCAAGCAGCGCACCACCCCGTCCCCCATACCAGGGTGACGAGGGAGAAGAACAAGATTATTATACACCAAAAATCCTCGGCCACTGCGGATCGACAGGCCAAGTCCAAGTCGGGTCTGGAGACGAGATGATAGCGGTAGTTTTCTTTCTTTCTTTTTTTTTAGACATATTTTTGTTGATTTTTTTTGTCCTTCCTTTGTTTTCTTGGTTTTCTGTTTTTTTCTTCTATTTTTCCTTTTCACTTTTTTTTGTCTTATTTTCATTCTTATTTTTTTCTACGTGTATTTCCTTTTCTTGTCTTGTTTCTTTCTATTTCTTGTTTTTTTTTTCCTCCTCCTCCTCCTCCTCCTCCTCCTCCTCTTTATCTTATTTTCATTCTTATTTTTTCATACATATATTTTCGTTCTTCCTTTGTCTCTCTTTTTTTTTATTCCTATTCCTGTTCATCCTCTTCCTCCTGTTTCTCCTTTTCTTTATTTTATTTTCATCCTCATTTCTTATACGTTATTTTTTTGTTATTTTTTGTTTTCTTTTTTTGTCCATTTCTTTTTTCTCTTCTATTTTGTTTCTATTTTTCCTCCTCCTCCTCCTCCTCTTCCTCTTCTTTGTCTCATTTTCGTTCTTATTTTTGTTCTCGATCCTCCTCCTTTTTTCCTCCTCCTCCTTCTCCTCCTGTTCCTCTTCTTTTATTTTATTATCATTTTACGTATTATTGTTATCGATCCTCTTTCTCCTCCTCCTCCTCCTCCTCCTCCTTCCATCCTTTTTCTAGTTCTTTTTCCTCTCATTCTTGTTCTTCTTCATTATTTTTATCATCTCCATTTTTATTATTGTCATCATTATTGTCATGCCAGTCTAGTATATTTTTAAGAGCCAGCCTTGCAGTCAACAATAAAAGGTGTTTTGTAATAATATTGTCCTTTTTTTGCCTTTTCCTTCATCAAATTATTCTCCTCTATTCTCATTTTCACACTCATTCTTTTCTTTATGCTTATTTTCCTATTTATTTCCTATTGTTTTTAGCAATATTGGTCTTTTCTTTTCATTTTCCTACATCAAATTATTTTCCTCTTCTTTTTTTTCACTAATTTCTTTCTTTATTCTTATTTTCCTGTTTATTTCCTTTTGTTTTGTAGTAATATTGGTCTTCTTTCCCTCTTTTCTTCATCATATTTTCCTTTATTTTCATTTTCACTTTCATTTCTTTCTTCATACCCCATTCCCTCTCTTCCTTTCTTCCCTCCTTTTCCCCTCCCTGCTTCTTCTCTTCATATCCCCTTCCTTCCTTCCTTTCTTCATACCCCTTCCTTCCCTCCTTTTCCCTTTCCTTCCTCCCTCCCTCTTCATTCTTCTCTTCCTCTCCTCATCCCTCATTCCCTTCCTTCCCTCTTCCTCTCTCTATGCCCTCTTCCTTCCCCTTTTTTCCCTCCTCCCTTATTTCCCAACTTACTCCCATACATCATCATTCCTTTATTCCCTTACATATCTACATCAGGAATCAAACAAAATACTCCTTTACTATTTATATTTGTGTTTATAATGTACATACGTATATATATTTCTTCGTTGTCTTTCAATACATGTTCTATAGGTATTAACTGAGACCTCTTACAGTGATTAAATGCATATGTTATTAGTCTAGTTATTGCCCCTTAGAGATAGTAGTTGTAGTAGTAGTAGTAGTAGTAGTAGTAGTAGTAGTACATAGTGTAATGCCAGGATTTAGTAAGGACGGAGATATATGTGTAGAGGGCAAAAATCAAGTTTAAGTAATTATAAGTGTTACGGTGGGCAACTCCCTTATATAGTACTTATAATTCCTACTTAAACTTTATTTTTGCCTTCGACACATATTTCCGTCCTTGTTAAACTCTGGCATTACAATAGTTTGCAATGGAAATAGGGAGTATAATGTTAAAAGATTGATAGATACCGTAGATACCGTAAGTAGATACCATACTGCTATAACATATATGAAGAAAAATAGGAGAGTACGTTACAACAACACCAATGATAATACGAAGAGGAGAAGAAAAGAACAAGAACCAGAGACAAAGAACAGAAAAAATATATAGAAAGATAATACCTACTAATGCTAATAAATAATAGGCCACTACGAAAAGGGGAAGAAAAAGTAAGGAAGAAGAACCAGAAATAGATAAAACAAGAGAAGAAAAACGATAAATAACAATGAATAAGGATGAAAAATAATAATCAAGCAAATAAATCTACACCGTTAACAAAATAAAGGGGAAACTAACATAAAACACACTTCGAGACCAGCGGAATAAGAACAAGAGAAAAAAAACAAAAACTGATGGTAAAAATAGTAATAATAAAGCAGATAACCAAAAAAATACAATAATAAAGATGAATAAAGAAATGTGGATAAAACGAAGGGGAGACTCAAGTGCTTCACGCGACCGCCGTCATCGTCTTCAACTTGTCTCTCATTTCCGTGTATTTCGTGTTGAGCCTCTCCACGTCCCGCCTCAAGATGCTGTCCTCCTGCTCCCTCAGCTTCTTCTCGTCCTTGACCTGCGAGGAGAAGAAGGAGGAGGGCGGAGATGAAGAGGGAGAAGGGAAAATATAGGTGAGAGAAAACGTGGGTGGGTTGTTTACATTTCGGGGATTGATGGATTGATTGATTGATAGTTAGGTTGATTAATTTTTTCGGGGTTTTGTGTTTGTGGGGATGAACATACTTATCCATATCTCCTCTATTTGTCTTTATTTATTTATTATTACTGTAGTTTATTATCGTTACACCTATTTATCCATTTATCTATGTATTTATGAGGCATTTATCTCCTTATCTCTATCTGCTGTGGTTTATTTATGTGTTTTTTAGGTTTGAGTGGCGAGTATTAAATTATTTCATCTTGTTTTTGGTTCGTTTTTGTTCATGGCTGTATCTAATGTTCGTTGTTTGCATTATTCATCAAGACCAAGAGCAGGATTAGGATAAAGTATTGGATGGTGGTCGACAGGAGGGAGGGAGGCGAGTTTATGATTTGTTAGGTTAGATTAGGATGATGGAGGGGTTGAAGGGGCGAAGGTAATGTTAGACTAGCCTACTACTACTACTACTACTACTACTACTACTACTACTACTACTACTACTACTACTACTACTACTACTACTACTACTACTACTACTACTACTACTACTACTACTACTACTACTACTACTACTACTACTATTACTACTACTACTACTACTACTACTACTACTACTACTACTACTACTACTACTACTTACTCGTTCGGCCAAGGATGACTTGACCACATGTACCGCCTCCGCCAGCTTCTTCATCCCCGTTTGTGTGTCGTCCACTTCCTGGTTCAACTGCGCCTGTGGGAGAGAGGGAAAGATGGTAGGCTATGTTTCTCTCTCTCTCTCTCTCTCTCTCTCTCTCTCTCTCTCTCTCTCTCTCTCTCTCTCTCTCTCTCTCTCTCTCTCTCTTCTTTTCTTCCTATTTATCTCCCTTTCTTTGTGGCTTTTTTATCATCAATGTTTTATTTTCTCTCTCTCTCTCTCTCTCTCTCTCTCTCTCTCTCTCTCTCTCTCTCTCTCTCTCTCTCTCTCTCTCTCTCTCTCTCTCTCTCTCAGTAGCTATTAGGCTATTTGGTTCTCATTTTTTTTTTTATGTTTAGGCACAAAAATGGGCGTTTATATATATATTTTTTTAAGTGTGAAGGTCTCTCTCTCTCTCTCTCTCTCTCTCTCTCTCTCTCATTTACGTTATATAATTTCGTCTGTTTTATGAGATTTCTATGATATTTTGTAGCGTAAACTCTCTCCCTTTTCTCCATCTCTTATCTATTAACCTATCCATCTCTCCATCCATCCATCCATCTATCTATCTATCTATCTATCTATCCTCCATACCAGGCTGGGCACAGTGGACGCATTCGCTTCGTCCTTGCCCACGATACGGTCCACTTCGCCTCTCAGGTCCTTCACGTCATCCATCCTCTCCTTCCTCTCCTGGTCCACCTTCTGCGTCAGCCGCCCGTCCACCTCCTTCACCTCCTCCTTCAGGATGGCGAGGTTCTTGGGCGTGTCCTGTTGCGTGATAGGGAGAAATGGTATAGGAATTATAGGGAGTCCTTCAGAAATCCAGGGAACAAAAGGAATGAAGGAAAGTGAAAGGAAAATGTAATAAAGGTGAAATAGAAGGTCTTAGGCGTGTCCTGCGGCGTGAAGGATACGGAGAAAGGGTGTAGGAATGTTAGAGTCCTTCAGAAATCCAGGGAACGAAAGGAATGAAGGAAAATTGAATGGAAAATGTAATAAAGGTGAAATAGATGGTTTTAGGCGTGTCCTGCGGCGTGAAGGATAAGGAGAAAGGGTGTAGGAATGTTAGAGTCCTTCGGAAAGCCAGGGAACGAAAGGAATAAAGGAGAAAAGAAGGATTAGTTTAGGCAAATCAGATGTTCTTAAGGGCGCGAAGGATTAGAGTGGATGAAGTTTGTAGGATATGTAAGGATCTGTTAGGGAGTCCTTCAGAAAGCCAGGGAACGAAAGGAATGAAGGACGAAAGAAGGATTAGTTTAGGCAAATCAGATGTTCTTAAGGGCGCGAAGGATTGGAGTGGATGAAGTTTGCAGGATATGTAAGGATCTGTTAGGGAGTCCTTCAGAAAGCCAGGGAACGAAAGGAATGAATGAAGGACGAAAGAAGGATTAGTTTAGGCAAATCAGATGTTCTTAAGGGCGCGAAGGATTAGAGTGGATGAAGTTTGTAGGATATGTAAGGATCTGTTAGGGAACGAAGGGAATGTAAAACGAAAGGAAAATGAATAGGTTAATCAGTTTTTTTCTATCTCAAGAGCGTGAAGTATACGATTAAAGGGTCTGTTAGGCTAATATATAAAAAAAATTACTTGAATGAACGAAGGAGAGAAAGGTGAAGTACTTGGGTTTCGTTCTTCGGCGTGAAAGACAAGATAAAGAATAACTATTTTTGTTCAATATGTATAGGAGTTATTTAGACAGAAAAGGAAAGGAAAAGAAAATAATGAAGGAAGAACGAACGAAAAATAGAAAACAAGGCGATGGTCACTTTCTCAATATCACCATCTCACCAGGTAACCCAATTAACCTGTCTAACATTCTTACCTGTAAAAAGAGAGAAATGATGAAAGAAAGAAAAAGCGATTCTCTCTCTTTTGATCTATATAACACTAACCAGGTAAACCAATTAACCTGTCTAACATTCTTACCTGTAAAAAAAGAGAAATTATGAAAGAAAGAAAAAGCGATTCTCTCTCTTTTGATCTATATAACACTAACCAGGTAACACAATTAACCTGTCTAACATTCTTACCTGTAAAAAAAAGAAAGAAAAGATGAAAGAAAGAAAAGGTGATTCTCTTTCTATCTTTATAACACTCTAACCAGGTAAACCAATTAACCTGCCCATCCCTCTCACCTGTACTTCCGTCTGCAACTTGTCCACCTGTTTCTTGAGCCGCTCGTGACTGAAGACCACGGAGTCAATCTTCTGCTGCATCTTGTCGCCCATGATGGTGCTGGCCTCCTGATCCTCCTTCTTGACCTGCCGGAATGCGTTTAGAAACAAGGATAAGGGATCGGGTTAGCGAGAAGAGTGTTTAGGAGGGAGTATTAGGTTAGTGATAAGAGAGTTTAGGAGGGAGTATTAAGTTAGTAAGAAGAGGATTGGGATTAGGAGGAGGATTGGATTACCGAGAAGGGGGTTTGGAGTAAAAGGATTAGGAGTTGGATTAGAAAATTGGATTGGAGATTAGTGAATGGGATATAGAGATGGGATATAGGCTACGTTAGCTAGGTTACGTTAGTTAGTAGCAAGTGGGAAAAGAGGAAAAAGATAAGGATAAGGAGGACGAGGAGACAGTAGCTACATGAAGGAAGGCTTTTGAAACTCAGACAGAAGCTTGTGGTTGAGTTAGACTTTGGATAGTAAGACGAAAACAAGTAACAAGAGGAAGAAGAGTTACAATAGGAAGGAAAAGAGGAGAAGGAAGAGGTGAAACATGAAGAAGATAAGCTTTTGAAACTCAGACTGAAGCTTGTGGTTGTGTTAGACTTAGGGTGGTAAGACGAAAATAAGTAACAAGAGGAAAAAGAGTAGCAATAGGAAGGAAAAGAGGAGGAGGAAGAGAAGGTGAAACATGAAGAAGATAAGCTTTTGAAACTCAGACTGAAGCTTGTGGTTGAGTTAGACTTAGGGTGGTAAGACGAAAATAAGTAACAAGAGGAAGAAGAGTTACAATAGAAAGGAAAAGAGGAGAAGGAAGAGGTGAAACATGAGGAAGATAAGCTTTTGAAACTCAGACTGAAGCTTGTGGTTGAGTTAGACTTAGGGTGATAAGACGAAAATAAGTAACAAGAGGAAGAAGATAACAATAGAAAGGATAAGAGGAGAAGGAAGAGGTGAAACATGAAGAAGATAAGCTTTTGAAACTCAGACTGAAGCTTGTGGTCGAGTCAGACTTGGGTAGTAAGACGAAAATAAGTAGCAAGAGGAAAAAGAGTAGCAATAGGAAGGAGAAGAGGAGAAGGAAGAGGTGAAACATGAGGAAGATAAGCTTTTGAAACTCACCGACTGAAGCTTGTGGTCGATTTGGTCATTGTTCTGTTTCAACTGGCTCTCCACGTCACTAAGTCGATGGTCCAGCCTCGCCATGTCCTTCGCCACTTGCTCCCTTATCCCCTCCGCGTTGTCTGTCTGCATGCGCTGGAGCTAAAGAGGGGAGGTGGGGGGGAGAGAAGGGGGGTTAGGGCACGTCTCTCTCTCTCTCTCTCTCTCTCTCTCTCTCTCTCTCTCTCTGGTATCGTATTGGCATCTTCTCGACTTCATTTTCTTGTATCTGTGGTTGTGACTCGTTAATTCACTTGTGTTTACGTTACGAAGGGGGTCAATCTCTCTCTCTCTCTCTCTCTCTCTCTCTCTCTCTCTCTCTCTCTCTCTCTCTCTCTCTCTCTCTCTCTCTCTCTCTCTCTCTCTCTCTCTCTCTCTCTCTCTCTCTCTCTCTGGTATCGTATTGGCATTTTCTCGACTTCATTTTCTTGTATCTGTGGTTGTGTTTACGTCTCTCTCTCTCTCTCTCTCTCTCTCTCTCTCTCTCTCTCTCTCTCTCTCTCTCTCTCTCTCTCTCTCTCTCTCTCTCTCTCTCTCTCTCTCTCTCTCTCTCTCTCTCTCTCTCTCTCTCTCTCTCTCTCTCTCACCTCGCTGTAGTCGGTCTGTGGCTGAGTCGGCGTCTGAGTCTTCGTCTTGCTCGCCTTCTTGTCCACCATGCCCACCGCCCCCTGCAGCTCCAGTAAACCCATCCTTGCCCGGTCGTCTACGTCGGACACCCTGGCATCCAACACCTGGGAGAGAGTAGAGTTAAGAGGAAGATGAAGGACGCGAGGAGACTTGATTGGCGTTTATGAATGTGTGAATAAGTGAATGAATATGGGTAATGTCCGTGGAGTCTGGTAGCAAGAGCCCACTAAAATATGGGAGAAAGATGAGAAAAGGTATAGATGAAAGGCGTGAGGGAATGTATGATGGAGGAAATACAGAACAGAGAGAGACATAGCAAGAGATAAAAAGATATGTGAATGCTTATTATAGCGATACTCGGCATTAATCTCTTCATCTCTCTCTCTCTCTCTCTCTCTCTCTCTCTCTCTCTCTCTCTCTCTCTCTCTCTCTCTCTCTCTCTCAGCCACACACCTTACCATCGCTTTCCTCCCACCTCCCTTACTTAACCTTACCCTTTCCTTCCGCCCTTCTTATCCCCTCCCTTCCTACACCTAACCGCTTTCCTCCCTCCTCTCCCTTCCCACACCTAACCCCCCTCCTCCCTTCCTTCCCTCCGCAACCCTTACCTTCATGCCGTTCTGCCTGTCCGTGATCTCCGCCGCCAGCACCCTCTCCTGCTCCATCACGTGATCCCGCATCTGCGCCTCCAGCTGGGCCATGCCGCGACCCAGCTCCGTCATGCGCTGCCCGACTCGCTCCTCGTGTTGCTGCAGGGGAAACATGGAAGCGTTGATCAGCAGGCTACAGATAGTTAGTTAGTGTTTGGTGTGTCTCTCAGGGGTAACATGGAAGCGTGGGTCAGCAGGCTACAGAAAAAGTTAGTTAGTATGTGTTGCTCTCAGGGGAAACATGGAAGCGTTGATCAGCAGGCTACAGATGGTTAGTTAGTGTTTGGTGTGGCTCTCAGGGGTAACATGGAAGCGTGGGTCAGCAGGCTACAGAAAAAGTTAGTTAGTATGTGTTGCTCTCAGGGGAAACATGGAAGCGTTGATCAGCAGGCTACAGATGGTTAGTTAGTGTTTGGTGTGGCTCTCAGGGGGAACATGGAAGCGTTGATCAGCAGGCTACAGATAGTTAGTGTGTGGTGATGGTCTCAGGGGTAACATGGAAGCGTTGGTCAGCAGGCTACAGATAAAGTTAGTTAGTATGTGTTGCTGCCGGGGAAACATGGAAGCGTTGATCAGCAGGCTACAGATAAAGATAGAGAAGGAAGATGAATGATAGATGGAGGTGAAGGAAGAAATGGATGAAGTGACGGAGAAGAGGATGGATAATAAGAGGACAAGGAAGAAAAGGAAGAGGAAATGCAAGATGACAATGAAGACAAATAAGAAGAAAACATAAAACAAATATAAGTAGAGAAACTGAAATAAGGAAAAGGGGGAGAAAAGGGAGAATAATAAGACAAGAGCGACGAGAAGGAAGAGAGAGAGGAGATGGAAGAAGACAAAGAAGAATAAGAAGAAAAAGAAAACCAATAAATATAAGACAAGAAGAAAAAAATCTTACTAAATATTTAAAAACGAGAAATAACAAACAAAAGCCCATATTCCTCCTCCTCCTCTTCCTCCTCCTCCTCCTCCTCCACTCACATCCACATACGCACAAGAAAAAAAAGCAATAAATACAAGAAAAGAGAAGAAAAAAAAATCTTACTCCAAACTTTAAAACGAGAAATACCAAACAAAAAGCCCTTCCTCCTCCTCCTCCTGCTCTTCCTCCTCCTCCTCCTCCTGCTCTTCCTCCTCCTCCTCCTCCTCCTCTTCCACCTCTTCCTCCTCCTTTTCCTCCTCTTCTTCTTCTTCCTCCTCTTCCTCTTCTTCCTCCTCCTCTTCCTCTTCCTCCTCCTCTTCCTCCTCCTTTTCCTCTTCCTCTTTCTCTTCCTCTTCCACCTCCTCTTCCTCCTCCTCCTTCTCCACCTCCTCCACTCACATCCACATGCTTCTTGAGGGCGTCTGCATTATGCTCCCCGTACATCCTCGCCTCCTTCAGCTGCGCCTCCACCTTCTCCTGCAGCGCCTTCTCCTCCTGCGCCCTCCGCTTATTCTCCTTCACCAGCGTGCTCTCTATCACTGTCAGCTTGTTCACGGTGTCGTCGCGTAGTTTGGCATCCCTGTTAGATGGATAGATAGTTGATAGGTAGTTACGTAGGTAGGTAGGTAGGTAGATTGATGGAGATAGGTAGTTTGGTAGTTAGGTAGGTATATTGATTGATAGATAGGTAGGTAGGTAGGTAGATAGATAGATAGATAGATAGATAAACAGATAGATCTTGACTCAGAAAATTCATATATGGTTCCTTACTGATGAGACTTTCTATACAACAAAGTGACCTACTTCTTTGTTGATTTTATACCATAAGTTCCTGGCTCCCTAAACTTAACCTAACAAAACCCCAAACAGTTACTATAGGCCTTGACTCAGAAAGTTCATATATGCTACCTTACTAATGAGACTTTCTATACAACAGTGTGAAGGCTTTCTTTGTTAATTTATGCTATAGGTTTCTGGATATCATGTGTTTGAAAATTCGCTTAACTTAACCTAACTTAACCTAACAAAACCCCGAACTATACGTTTTGACTCAGAAAAATCATCTATTCTTCCTTACTAAATGAGACTTTCTATTCAATATAATTAGCACTTCCTTCGTTAATAATTTGCCACTTATCATGTGTCTAAAAAATCCCTAAACTTAACCTTACCTAAGAGTCCCTCCCTAACTTCTTACACTCCCATCCTCCCTCCTTCCTGTCCTTCCCTCCTTCACTAATTTCTCCCTCACTCCCTCCCTCCTTCTCCCTCACCCTATCCTTCCCTCCTTCACTAATTTCTCACTCACTCCCTCCCTCCTTCTCCCTCACCCTATCCTTCCCTCCTTCACTAATTTCTCACTCCCTCCCTCCTCCCACACCCTAACCTTCCCTCCTTCCCCTCACCCTATCCTTCCCTCCTTCACTAATTTCCTTCACTAATTTCTCACTCCCTCCCTCCCTCCTTCTCCCTCACCCTATCCTTCCCTCCTTCACTAATTTCTCACTCCCTCCCTCCCTCCTTCTCCCTCACCCTATCCTTCCCTCCTTCACTAATTTCTCACTCCCTCCCTCCTTCTCCCTCACCCTATCCTTCCCTCCTTCACTAATTTCTCACTCCCTCCCTCCTCCCTCACCCTATCCTTCCCTCCTTCACTAATTTCTCACTCACTCCCTCCCTCCTTCTCCCTCACCCTATCCTTCCCTCCTTCACTCACTTCTCGTCCATCTTCCGGGAGAGGTCCTTCGCCACGGAGGACACTTCCATGAGTATCCTTTGCTTCTCGCTAGCACTCAATCCTGCGCTCAGCTCCTTCATCTTCTCGTCGAACTCCCTCATCTCCTTGTCCTTCTCCACCTTGGTGCTGCCGTAGTCCTGCAAGAGTTCGTTCATCCTGCAGGAGTGGGCGAAGGAGTTAGAGGAAGCAAAGTACATAAAGGAAAAAATATGGGGAAAATGTATATATAAAAAAATGAATAGTGAGAGAATGGTGAAGATGTAGAGTAAGGAGGAGGAGGAGGAGGAGTTATTGCAAGTCGAAACTGCAGGAGATGAAGAAAAGATGGAATAAAATGAAGAAGAAGAAGAAAGAAGAAGAAAAAAGTAGAAGAACAAGAAGAAGGAGAAGGAGAAGAACAAGAAGAAGAAGAAGAAGAAAGAAGAAGAAAAAAGTAGAAGAACAAGAAGAAGGAGAAGGAGAAGAAGGAGAACAAGAAGAAGGAAAGGAAAAGTGAGAGAAAAAAAAACTTACTAAATGTCGACGATACAGAAGTAGAAAAATAATAATAATGATGATGATGATGATGATGAGGAGGAGGAGGAGGAGGGAGACTCTTACCTCATGTTCACCTCCGTCTCCACCCTGTCCCTCTTCTTCGCCTCCAAGTTGAGTCTCTGCGTCAAATCCTGAATCGTGGTGTTCATTTGGATTAGCCTGAGAGAGAGAGAGAGAGAGAGAGAGAGAGAGAGAGAGAGAGAGAGAGAGAGAGAGAGAGAGAGAGAGAGAGAGAGAGAGAGAGAGAGTTTATTAGTAATGATCCATACATCGTTTTCTTTTACTTTAAACAGACAAAAAAAAAATGACAAGAGGTAAAAATAAAAACAAAAACAAAAAAACAAAAACAAATATGAAGTAAGAAAAAAAATAAAGAAAAAAATAATTAAAATACTGTGCAATATAACATCAATAATAATAACAATAACAACAACAACAACAACAACAACAACAACAACAACAACAGAAAGATAAAAAAAGAAAAGAAGGAAGAACGAAAAAAATGAACGTTTGCATAGTATTTCTATCATTTAAACAACAACAACAACAACAACAACAACAACAACAACAACAACAATAATGAAAACAACAACAAAAACAAAAACTTCTAATGCCACCCAATTTAATTCTCTCTAATAATTATAATGATACCATCACCATCACCATCACCATCACCACCACCACCAACCACCACCACCACCAGCAACAACAACAACTCTAATGTCACCCACTTCCCCTCCATCGCCAGGCGCACCGTCTCGGACACCCTCCCGTCATCCGCCGCTGGGGCCGGAATGTGGAGCGGCGTGATGGTAAGGGGGGCGTGGACCTTGGGCGTCTGCTGCGTGAGGTAAGAGGAACAAGTGAGCAAGTGATTCTCTCTCTCTCTCTCTCTCTCTCTCTCTCTCTCTCTCTCTCTCTCTCTCTCTCTCTCTCTCTCTCTCTCTCTCTCTCTCTCTCTCTCTCTCTCTCTCTCTCTCTCTCTCTCTACCTATGTATCTATCTCATTATCTCACTTGCTATTTATCTATACCTCTTTATCTCTCTATCTTTATCTCCCATCTTAATTCATCATTGTCTTCTTACTTTTGTTTTTTTTAATGAGTCTACTTCCTTTCCTCTCTTACTTACTCCATTCCTCATTCATATTCTTCCTTCCTTCTTCTTTTCCTCGTTCTTTCATACTTACTCACCATTCCATACATCCTCCCTTCCTTCGTTCCTTCCTTCCTCTCTCCCTCTCGCACACCCATTCATTCATACTTATATTACTCATTTTTCCTTCCTTCTCTCCTTTCCTGCTTTTCTCCTTTTTTTCCCCTCCCTCCCTCAATCACATATGCCATCACCCATACTCTTTCCTTCCTTCCTTCTTCACTCCCTTTACCTCCTTCCCTCTTCCCTCGCCCCCTCCTCACCATCATCCTCTTGCTGCTGTCCTCAATGAGCCGCCCCTGCATCCTCACGTTGTTCTCCAGGGACGTCAGCTCTTGCGTCACGTTGTCGACCTTCGCCGTCGTCTCACGCAGCTCGTCCCGCAGCGAGAAGCAGAGGCGCTCCAGCTGCTCCTTGCTTTGCGTCACCCTCATGATCTCGTGTTTGTACTCCTGGATTCTGGGGGCGAGGAGGAGGTTAGGAGGAGGAGGAGGAAGGGAAGAAGAGAAAGGAAGAATGTAGTTTGTGAAGCCGTGGGATAAAGAGGAATGAGGAAGAGAAGGAGGGAGAAGAGGGAGGTAGAAAAAAAGCATAGGGAGAAGGAAGAAGGAAAAAGAGCATTGGAGGAGGAGGAGGAGGAGGAGGAGGAGGAATAAAATCATAAGGAAAAGAAAGACGAAGAGGACTAAGAAAACGAGGAAAACGAAGAAGAGGAGGAGGAGGAGGAGGAGGAGGAAGATTATCAGGAAATGGTACAGAGGAAAAGACCAAAACCACATATAGAAAGAAAAAGACGAACAAGAACAATAGAAGAAGAAAAAGACGAAGACAAAAAAAAAAGAGGACGAAACAACAACAACAACAACAACAACAACACACTCTCTCTCTCTCCTCCATCTCATCCTTCCCTCCTTCACTCCACTCCTCTCCCTTCCTCTCTCTCCCCTATCCTTCCTTACCTCCTATCCCTCCCCTCACCTCTGCGCGCTGTTGCTCCGCCTCTCCATCTGGTCCTGTTGCGCGGAGGACACTGCCTTCTCGATACTCTTGACGTGGGAGTTCATCTGCTGTTGGGCGCTCCGGGTATCCTGCAGGAGTGGGGGGAGGAGTAGGAGGAAGAGGAGGAGGAGGTGGTGGTGGAGTGGAGAGACGAAGAAAAAGAAGGTAAATGGAAATGGAGAAGAAAAAATGTTGAACGATAAGCAAAAAGAGGAGGAGGAAGAGGGGGAGGAGGAGGAGGAGGAGGTGGTGGTGGAGTGGAGAGACGAAGGAAAAGAAGGTTAATGGAAATGGAGAAGAAATGGGGAAGAAAAAATGTTGAACGAGGAGGAGGAGGAGGAAGAAGAGGGGGAGGAGGAGGAGGATGAGGAGGAGATGAAGAAGAAAATGAGGAAGGATAAGTTGAAGAAGGATAAGAAAGAGGATAGGAAGGAGGAAGAATAAAGAAGACAAGGAAGAAGAAGAGAGTGGAGAAGAAAAAAAATATGAAGAGGAAGGATATGAAGAAGGCGGAGGAGGAAAATAATGGAGGAGAAAAACAAGACAAGAAAAAAAAGTGTGTGGGAGAAGAAGATTTAAAAGAAAAGGAAGAAGAAAAAGAAGAAAAAAAGATCAAAAACGAGAAAAATGTGAAAAAAAGAAAGAGAGAAAGAAAGTAAAGAAAGGAAAAATTAGTTATCACCAAAAAAGATATTAAAAAATTCATAATCAACTTCATACCTATCAGTCAATCAATCTCTCTCTCTCTCTCTCTCTCTCTCTCTCTCTCTCTCTCTCTCTCTCTCTCTCTCTCTCTCTCTCTCTCTCTCTCTCTCTCTCTCTCTCTCTCTCTCTCTCTCTCTCTCTCTCTCTCTCTCTCTCTCTCTCTCTCTCTCTCTCTCTCTCTCTCTTATTTACAATTATTTTCTACTTTTTTTTTCCTTTCTTCGTTTTCATGCTTTCACTTCATCGTCCTCTTCACACTACTACTACTACTACTACTACTACTACTACTACTACTACTACTACTACTACTACTACTACTACTACTACTCGTCTCTCCCTCACCTTGATAGCATCCTCGAGCCTCCGTATCCTATCCTCAAATTCGAAGGTCTTCCCATGTGTCTGTCTGATGGCGGAGTCCAGCCTCGTCACGGCCTCCTTCTCCTCACCCAGACTCAGTTCGTTCCTCTTCACGTTCATCTGAGGAGGAGGAGGAGGAGGAGGAGGAGGAGGAGGAAGAAGAAGAGGAGGAGGAGTGGGGAAGATGAAGAAGCAAAATGAAATGGAGAGAAGATAAGTTGAAGAATGATAGGCATGAGGAGGAGGAATAGGAGGAGGAAGAGGAGGAAGAAGAGGAGGAGGAGGAGGAGGTTGAAAAGAAGACAGAATCAAAAGCAAAATCTCATTACCTGTTTTTTTTAATTATTTTTCTACCTGTCTATCTATCTGTCTGTCTATTTGTCTGTCTGTCTGTCTAATAATCTATCTGTCTGTCTATTTGTCTGTCTGTTTGTCTAATAATCTATCTGTCTGTCTATTTGTCTGTCTGTCTGTCTAATAATCTATCTGTCTGTCTATTTGTCTGTCTGTCTGTCTAATAATCTATCTGTCTGTCTATTTGTCTGTCTGTCTGTCTATTTGTTTGACTGTCTGTCTAATAATCTATCTGTCTGTCTGTTTGTCTGTCTGTCTGTCTGTCTAATAATCTATCTGTCTCTCTATTTGTCTGACTGTCTGTCTAATGATCTATCTGTCTGTCTATTTGTCTGTCTGTCTGTCTAATAATCTATCTGTCTGTCTATTTGTTAATCTATCTATAACACACACACACACACACACACACACACACACACACACACACACACACACACCTTGAGCTCCTGTTGTACGCGCATGAGCTCATCCAGGAGTGTTCTGTTGCTCTGTTCTGTGGCGTTGAGGCGCTGCTCCAGCATGTCGATCCTGCGCCCTGGAGGAGGAGGAGGAGGAGGAGGAGGAGGAGGAGGAAGAAAGTTAAGAAAAGGTAGGAAAAAAAGTAATTATCATCCGTTCATATATTATTTTTTCTATCTTTTTATCTTTCTATCTCTTTATCTGTCTATCTATCTATCAATCTATCTATGTATCTATCTATCTATATCTTTCTCTCTATCAATCACTCAATCTCTCAATTACCTCCCTCTCACTTTTCCCTTCCCTCCCTTCTTTTTCCTCCCTCTCTTCTCCGTCCTTCTTTACTTCCATCCTTCTCCCCACTATTTTTTCCATCCTCCCCTTCTTCTCTCCGTCTGTTCTCCCTTCTTTCCCTTCTTCCCTCCCTTTCCTCCCCTTTTCACCCTCCTCTTTTCCCTTCTTTCCTCCCCAATTCCCTTTTCTTTCTTCCTTCTCCTCTACATTCATCACCATATTTTCCTCCCCTCTCCCCTCCTTTCCCTCCTTACCTGCCATGGGATCGGGATGGGGCATGGGCAGGGAGCGGGCAGGGGCTGCGGGCACTCGCGGGGGGGTGGGGGCGGGGCGACGGGGGGGCGGTCCGAGGGGTACGCGGGCCTGGGGCAAGCCGGGCAGCCCATGAACATTGCCGAAATTTCTGGCCCTGCTCATCCTGGGAAAGAAAGTGAGAGTGAGCGTGGGAGGGAGGGAGGGAGAGAGAAGGAGGGAGGGAGGAAGGAAGGAAGGGAAAGAGGGATGAATGAATGAGTGAATGACTGACTGACCGAATGTAGGAATGAAGGAAGTGAGGGAAGGATTAAGGTAGGAAGGAAGGAAGGAAAAGAAAGGAAGGAAGGAAGGGAAAGAGGGATGAATGGATGAATGAATGAGTGAATGAATGAATGAATAAATGAAGGAAGAGAGAGAGAGAGAGAGAGAGAGAGAGAGAGAGAGAGAGAGAGAGTAATCCATGCCTGTGTAGTTGTATCACTCACCTGTACAATGCGCTAAGCAACCATCGATCACCTGAGAGTCCCTTACACCTGTACACACTAGGGACAGGTGAAGGGGCGCTAATTATAACCTTACCATGACACCCCGCTTACACAGGTGATGATGATGATGATGATGATGATGATGAAGGATGAGGAGGAGATGAAAGTGGAGAGGCAATGGAGGAGGAGGAGGGAGAAGAGTGGAGTGATGAAGGTGATGAAGGAAAATGAGGAGTGATGCAGGAGGAGAATGATGATGATGATTATAATGATGATGATTATTATAATGATGATGATGATTATAATGATGATGATGATTATAATGATGATGAAAAATACTTTAATCATGGAAGAAGAAGAAGAAGAAGAAGAAGAAGAAGAAGAAGAAGAAGAAGAAGAAGAAGAAAAAGAAGAAGAAGATGAAGAAGAAAAAAAGAAAAAAAGAAAAAGAAAAAGAAAAAGAAGAAAAAGAAGAAGAACAAGAACAAGAAGAATTAGAACAAAACAATAGTAAGAAAGAAAACAACAGCAACAGGAACAGGAATAGGAGCAAGATCATAAAACAAACAAGCAAAACAAAACAAAACAAAAAAAGAAAAACAAGAATACGGTAAAAAAAAAACAACGAAAATAAAAAAAAAACAAGAAGAATTTACCGATAACCTAAATCACTCACACGCGAACCAAAAAAGAAAAAAAAAAAGAAAAAAGAAAGAAAAAAAGAATCACACCAATATGAATGAAAGTGTGGAGAAAACAACAACTTCCCAAACAACGAATTATGAGGTTATTTTATTTTTTCCTTTCTCTCTCTCTCTCTCTCTCTCTCTCTCTCTCTCTCTCTCTCTCTCTCTCTCTCTCTCTCTCTCTCGTACGTGACCTCGAGACATTTTTTTATTCTTTTCTTCTTTTCTTTCTTTTTCTCGGATAAATATTTCTCTCTCTGTGATGTGTTTGTTGGTTACCCTCTTGGCAACGGTCTCCCTCCCATGGCGACCACCACCACCACCACCATAACCACTACCACCACCACCACCACCACCATAACCACTACCACCACCACCACCACCACCACCATAACCACTACCACCACCACCACCACCACCACCACCATAACCACTACCACCACCACCACCATAACCACCACCACCATAACCACCACCACCACCATAACCACCATAACCACTACCACCACTACCACCATCACCACCACCACCACCACCACCAACAACAACAACAACACTACCATCATCACCATCATCTCCGCCACCATTATCATCACCACCATCATCACCACCTCCATCATCGTCACTACCTCCATTCTTATCCTCACTATTTTCTCTCCCTCTTTTCCTTCCTTTCTCCCTTTTTCTCCTTCTCATCATCTCCCTTCTTTTTTTCTCTCCTTCCCTCCCTTATACCCTCCCTTTCTTCCTCCCTTTTTCCTATTTCTCCTACCTTAATTTTTCTCTCCCCTGCTCTCCTCTCCCCTCTCCCCCCACCATCACCATTGTCATCACCACCATTACGTTCTACCCATTCACGTTTTTTTTTATAATTATTTTTACGTTTTTTTTGTAATTATTTTTCTATCTAATACGAATGGTTACAATTATTTACTTTCTTTATCTTTCTTTATCTTTCTTTCTTTATTTTGTCCTGTAACTTCACCACCATCACCACCACCACGTTCTCCTCCGCACTCATAATAATCCTTTTCACAATCATCTTAATTACTCTTCATTATTACCATCTTTATTATTCTTCATTATTCTCTTTCTGTATCTCAAAACCATATCGTCACCTGTTAACAAAAAAAAAAAAAAAAACCCTCCCTATTTCTTTCCTTCCTCCTTTTGTTTTTACCACTAATATATTTACTGATTATCTTTTATTTGTTTATTGATCTCATTATTTATACTCACATCTTTGCGGCTGTGAGTGAGGCTGTGAACGACGATGTCTACGGATCCTTATATGTCAATAGATGAAGTTATGAGTTAAACACGTCACTGTCAGGTCACCGTATCATGCATTGGAACACTTAACTAACAGGCAGGCGGCTAGTCAACCATATATCGTCTCTACAACACTACTTTTGCTTGTCATTTACGTTTATCCAGATGGTCAGTTCAGGTTAGGAGGAGAGCCAGGGAGAGAGCCTTTTCATCGGCCTCCCTTTCGTGGTATCTCTCCTTATCTTCTTCTGTGGGTGATGGTTTCTTCTTCCTTCTTCTGTGGGTGTTGATTTCTTCTTCCTTCTTCTGTGGGTGTTGATTTCTTCTTCCTTCTTCTGTGGGTGTTGGTTTCTCTTTCCTTCTTCTGTGGGTGTTGATTTCTTCTTCCTTCTTCTGTGGGTGTTGGTTTCTCTTTCCTTCTTCTGTGGGTGTTGGGTTCTTCTTTCCTTCTTCTGTGGGTGTTGGTTTCTCTTTCCTTCTTCTGTGGGTGTTGGGTTCTTCTTTCCTTCTTCTGTGGGTGTTGGTTTCTCTTTCCTTCTTCTGTGGGTGTTGGTTTCTCTTTCCTTCTTCTGTGGGTGTTGGTTTCTCTTTCCTTCTTCTGTGGGTGTTGGGTTCTTCTTTCCTTCTTCTGTGGGTGTTGGTTTCTCTTTCCTTCTTCTGTGGGTGTTGGTTTCTCTTTCCTTCTTCTGTGGGTGTTGATTTCTTGTTCCTTCTTCTGTGGGTGTTGGTTTCTCTTTCCTTCTTCTGTGGGTGTTGGTTTCTCTTTCCTTCTTCTGTGGGTGTTGATTTCTTCTTCCTTCTGTGGGTGTTGGTTTCTCCTTCCTTCTTCTGTGGGTGTTGGTTTCTCTTTCCTTCTTCTGTGGGTGTTGATTTCTTCTTCCTTCTTCTGTGGGTGTTGGTTTCTCCTTCCTTCTTCTGTGGGTGTTGGTTTCTCCTTCCTTCTTCTGGGGGTGTTTGAAGGAAGCGCAGTCTATTTTTCAGGTGGTCAGTCCAGTACTAGTTGATAGGAAGGAAGAGAGAGAGAAAGCTTTTATATTGGTCCCTCTTCTGTGATTTCTCTCGCTTATCTTCTTCTGTGGGTGTTGGTTTCTTCCTTCCTTCTTTTGGGGGTGTTTGAAAGAAGTGCAGTCTATTTTTCAGGTGGTCAGTCCAGTACAAGTTGATAGTCAGGGAGGAAGAGGGAGAGAGAGCTTTTATATTGGCCCTTCTCCTGTGGTTTCTTTCGTTTATACTCTTCTGTGGGCTGTTCTGTTCTTTCCTCTCTTGGGCCGGTTTGAGGAAAGTATAGAGTCTTGGATATGGGTAGGAGAGAGAGGGGATACACTGCACCTCTCTCAATTTACCCTCTTCTGTTTTTTCTCACGTTTATACTCTTCTGTGGGTGTTGGGTTATTCCTTTTTCTGTTGGATCATTCTGAGGAATGTATAGAGTCGTGGATATGGGTTGGAAGAGAGAGGGGAAGTAGTTGCACTCTCTTCTGTGGTTTCTCTTCTTCTGTTCTTCTTCTCCTCTTCTGTGGCTGTTGGGTTCCTCTGCCCTCTCTTGTATCGTTCTGATGAAAGTATAGAGTCGTGGATAGGGGCAGGTAGAGAGAGGGGGAAACACTGCAGCCTCTTCTGTGGTTTCTGTTCTTCTGTTATTCTTCTTCTCCTCTTCTGTGGCTGTTGGGTTCTTCTGTCCTATCTTGTATCGTTCTGATGAAAGTATAGAGTCGTGGACAGGGGCAGGTAGAGAGAGGGGGAAACACTGCAGCCTCTTCTGTGGTTTCTGTTCTTCTGCTATTCTTCTTCTACTCTTCTGTGGCTGTTGGGTTCTTCTATCCTATCTTGTATCGTTCTGAGGGAAGTATAGGATCGTGGATGTGGATTGGAAGAAAGAGGGGAAATAGTTGCACCCTCTTCTGTGATTTCTCTTCTTCTACTCTTCTGTGGCTGTTGGGTTCCTCTTTCCTCCCTTGTATCCTTGTGAGGGAAGCAGAGTCGTGGATATTGGCAGGTAGACAGAGGGGGAAACACTGCACCCTCTTCTGTGGTTTCTCTTGTACTGTTGGGTTCTTTCTTCTGTGGCTATTGGGTTCCTCTTTCCTCCCCTGTATCGTTCTGAGGGGAGTATAGAGTCTAGGGTGAGGGTCGGAAGAGAGAGGGGAGGGAACAGCCGCACACTCCACCGTTGTTTAAGTGGCACTGTTTGGCTCTCAGGTGACACTCTGGCACCAACACACCTGGACACACCTTGGACACGCGTTTCCCAGGTAGCCAGGCACGTGGAGGCAGGCAGGTAGGTAGGGGGGCTCAAGAAGAAGAAGAGGAAGGCTGCAGGTAGGTTATAACGCCGCCTCCTCTGAAACCAGGTGAAGGCCATGCTTGATTGGACGATTGATTAAGAGTGAAGGTCCGTGCTTAGGCGTTTTTTGTACTATGTTTGTGTTTTATATATTTATTTATTTATTTATTTATTTATTTTTGTACGTGTTCGCCTGTAGCGCCGGTAAGCTTTCTTCAGGGTGGTCGGCCCAAACCCGTCATGGCGCAGGGAATTTTTATAGTGGCGCCATTTATGTTAGTTCATGTTACGGCGATGGTGATTTTTTTTTTTTTTCGTTTCAGGTAAAAATGTAACCACTATTATTTTTTTTTGGAGGGTTTAAATAGATGTTTATTGGCTTCTTCTTATGCTAAATGCTGTTCCTCTAGCGATGGAGTTTTCGTTCATATTGTGGCGATGGTGAATACATTTTTCGTTTCAGATTAATTAAATGCAGCGTCATAATTATTGTTTTTCGGAGGAGTGGATGTTAATTGGCTTCGTTTTGTATAATAAATGGATAAGTAAGTTCTTCAAGCCTACAATTAAGTGTGTTCTACTTCTTCAGGCATACGACTTAGGGGAAATTGCTGTATATAAATCATCTTTTGAATGTATTGTTTCCTTCTAACTTGCGAGTCAAAACATCTAAATAACGTGGTCTTTCCAAGAGTTTGAAATGATTGATGGATTATGTTAAAACAAGAATTACAATGTTCTGAGTACGATAATATGGTGTCTTCAAAATCTTTCCTCTCGTTTTGAATATATTAAGATTTACATGACAGAATTTATTTAATACCGTAATTTGTGGGGATGGGATAGCTTTTACTATGTAGGCAGAAACATATGCATACTATAAAAAAAATACGATGTTTTGAGTTTGGCAATATGATATCTTGACAATCTTTTCTTATTTAATTGTTATACTTCTCTTTTAGGATATATTAGCTCTTTTATGGCAAATTCAAAGTAATACCGTCATTTGTTAGGGGGTGGTAGCTTTTATTAGGCAGAAAACGATAAATTCAATGTTCAGAGTACGACAACCTTGGCTGAGGCGTACGACACTAATGTAAACAAGAGAGTGTCACCACGTTACCTCGGGCCGCGCCGGAAACACTGACAGGCCGCTTCCTTTTCCGCCCTCACGCCCTTCCCTTGCCATGGCGGAAGACAACCTCGCGAGACAGGTGAGAAGAAGCACTCGTGAACACCTGTATGCATAAATTAATCCTTGTGTTATGTGATAAATGGTAGAAAAGGCTTGTGATGAGGTGAAGGGGGCGGTAAGAGACGAAGGATAGGGCAAGGTGAAATAGGGTGATAAGGTGATTTAGGGAGGACACGGTGATTAAGAACAGATTATGGCGATGTAGGACACACTGTGGGTATTAATGGCAGGTAAGGCTGTTAATGCGGCAATGAGAGTCGAATAGGCACATGGGGAGCTATTCTTATGGTCTTGTGTTGCAAAGTTTTCCTAGTATTTTTGTGGGTGATTCGTGGGGTCGGAGATGTGGGAGAAGGTTAAGGGAAAGAAAATTAAAGAAGTTGGTTTGTAAAATGTCGGGTGTCAGTGTTCTACAAAAACTTAATAACATAGAAGGAAGGTTGGTATAGCTCCAGAACTACGCCCAATTCCAGGTGGCCAACAATCACTACTGAACCCAAGTGCTGTCAGTCCGCATGTTTTTTTTAACTAACATGACCTCAGTAATGTAGTGACCTGCTCGATGTGGAAAGCCTCCCAAACTCACTCAGCAAGGGGTGTCCGTCTTGGGCTGACTGGTTAAGGAGTGGCTTTCCCATCTGGCCAGGCGTGGGTTTGATCCCCAGCACCAGTGAACCCTTTTATGGGTCTGGGTTAATTTCTCGTGTGTTTCGTGACACGCAGTGGTCGTATGAATATCTAGTAATGTGAAATAGTGATGTTACAGCAGTTTGTAAACTGTTCTTAAGCCTTAGTGTTCCGCAATAACCAAGTATCTGATAAGAAAAGTTTGTGAAATTCTAGAAGTACACCCAACTCAAGAAGGCCAACATGGGCACTACTGTACCCAAGCTCTGCCACTCCAGATTTTTTAACTAACAGAATCCCACTAAAAGCCAACTGATTGTAACATTGCTGTTTGATATCAACCTATCACTGCTAAGGACAGTAGTTCGTCACCACTGAAATAATAAATCCCTTTAAAATATTAACCTATTGCCGCTGAAACAATAACCCATCGCTGTAAAATAATGACCTATCGCCACTTATAAAGTTGTTCAAATCTCAAAAACGAGTAATTTGTGACAGTAAGGCAATATGATAGTGTGTTTTATGTGCACCAAGTACTTATAAAGCATAATAGTGTCTTTCACATTGAGACAGGCAGACCTCTGGAATGACACTTAATTTTTCCCCCAAGAATGACGAGATTGAAGCGCTCGCCTCCATCTATGGGACGGATTTCCACACAGAGAGTGCCGAGCACCGAACCTACAGTGTGGAGGTGGACGAAGCCAACCTGTCCTCCCTCCTCCAGGTGTGTGTGTGTAGGTGTACATATTATTTTAAACAATTTTTTTTTACAGCGAATGAAGCAAAGCACGAGAGTAAAAGAAGATCAACTAAAAAATGCTAAGATGTCAAGAGTAGCAGTTTTTTCATCCCCTAAGCAAGTGTTAAGTAAAGTAGTTTTCCACACTAATTAGAGGTCAATAGATGCAGTTTTCCCTAACCTAAACAAGCGCTGAGAGAGGCAGTTTTACACACCCTAGTAGAGGTCTGTAGAAGCAGTTTTCCATAGTCTAAAAAGTATTGAGATCAGCAGTTTACAATATCTAAGGCAGAGGTCAATCAAAGCAGTTTCCATGCCTAAACAAGTGTCAATCAAAGCAGCTTTACATACCCTAGGCAGAGGTCAATCAAAGCAGTTTCCATGCCTAAACAAGTGTCAATCAAAGCAGCTTTACATACCCTAGGCAGAGGTCAATCAAAGCAGCTTTACATACCCTAGGCAGAGGTCAATCAAAGCAGTTTTTCATAGTCTAAACAAGTGTCGAGCAAAACGGTCTTAATCATTGTAGCAGTTTTCTGGACCCTAAACAAACTCTTTGTGCCACAGGTGACTATGCCGCCAGACTACCCTGCCGAGGCGCCGCCCACGTACAGTCTCAGCGCGCCGTGGCTCAAGGGGCACCGACGGCAGGAGCTGTGCGCCGACCTGGAGGAGATCTACCTGTAAGTGGAGACTCAGGCATTTTTTTAAAGTTCTGTGTTACCTTTTAGCCTGTTTTATCTGGGATGTTATTTTTTTTTTTAATCAGCCATCATTTTCTTCGTATTTGTTAATTTTGTATTCATTTTCTTACTCATTCATCCCTTTCTTCATTTATTTACTCGTATATCAAGTTAGTTTCATGCATTCGTTCTTTCATTTATTTATTTATATGTTCATTGTTTCCTTTACCCTCATATATTATCCTTAAAATATTGAATCAACTGAAGGTTTTATTCTATAGCATCAGAGGCAGAGACTTTAGCATCACATTTCTTTTCTCTCGTTATACAGAAGCCCCCCACCGTTCACAGGTATTTGGTTCCGCGAGATTCCCGTGATCCATGAATCCGTGATCGACGGGACTATAATCAAATAGAGAAAACAGGGTTTTGTTCTACTATTTCGATCGAATAAATAAAAAAGGATTTCTGAGCATTGTTATATAGTTTTACATACACATAAATCACAAGTTAAATATGGACTGTAGTTTATATCTTTCATTACTCTAAGATGCAATTCAACCTTATTTCTTCACTTTCTTCCCTTGACAGAGAGAATTCCGGGGAGAGTATTGTGTACCTGTGGGTGGAGAGAGTGAGGCAGTTCATGGTGGAGTTCGGGGCGGAGGAGGACACACAAGGACCAGCCAGTGACGAGGTAAGACTGACTCTGTATCCTGTGTCTTGTTCCCTTGTGTTGATAGTAGTTATGTGGTGCCAGAAAGTAAGGTTGTGTATTTTTCTTAGATATTTGCATTCATATTAAGAGTGTTTGCAGTTTCTTAATGGTTCTTCTTTTCCCATTGAAGTGTGTATTTTGCATTTTATTTTCATGTGTTGATATTAGCTAAGTCACATTTGAGAGAAAGGAAAAGTGTGCGTTTGTCTTAATTATTTGTGTTATAAGGTTTGTCATGATATAGATAGGCTGGAATTTTTATGGCTCTCTTTTCCGCTGTCAAAATTTGTATCTTGCTTCTGGATTTTATGTGTTAATATGAGCTAGAGAGGTAGTAAGATAGTTTGTTTTTGTATTTGTATATTATCCATGTCATGATCTATTTGGGTGGCAGTTTTTAACCCCTTGACTGCGGATTTCCTACAAGAAGACATCACCAAGCTACAGGAATGGAACAAAAAGTGGCTGCTGCAATTCGATGAAGGAAAATAAAGTCATGCACCTTAGGAGGGAAAATCCAGCATACCAATACCACATGGGAAACACTCCACTATCCACCACAGAGGCAGAGAAAGACCTGGGAGTATATGTTACCAGGCTACCAGTGAAGGCAAAATCCGTGCCAATCGCAACGGACGGGTTAATGGATTTCTTTCCCCTACTATAACATACCATAATAAAAATCTCCCCTTCCTTCAGGTCACGCCCATCCCAGAACCCCCGGAGGAACAGACCAACGAGCCAGATTCTCCGCTGGAAATCATCTCGGGTGAAATAATATCAGATCGCAGGAGTCACTTTCAGCCGCACCTAGCCGTCATCCAGTCCCAGGCTCAGGTTGGGTAAGCTCGGGTGGGGTGGATGATTTGTGATGGGTGATGAGGGTGATGGTGGGTGATGGGGTCTATGTGAGTGGAATACAGTTAAAGTTAAGTGAGCTAAATTCCAAGAGCCTAAGATAATACTAAGAGGAAATTTTGAGTGGGTGATGGACTGGATGGTCTGGGTGATGGTGTGGGTGACAGTGTGGGTGAAACATTACTTTGAATTATTATAGACAAGAAATCATAGTCTTTGGAAGGGCACCTCTCCACCCAAAACTGACCTCTCTTTTGGCTACTCTTTACTTTTTACATTTGTGGGAGAGGCGAGTAGTGGGCTTTTTTTTTTTATTTTTTTTTACTCTTTTTGTTGCCCTTGAGCAAAAAATAATAATAAATAAAATAAATAAACAACAGCAATGGCTGATAAACACACATAACATTCCCCTAAGTAACCAAATCATCTTCTCATCTAATATTAAAAAGACACATTCACTTCACATATAAATTAGCAAAAAAAAACCTTAGTAACTGACTCTCCCCTTCCCTTAATCTAACCCATTTCTCCCTTCCCCTAAAGTAACCAAGTCCTCCCCTCTACGCCCACCACAGACAGGTGTTGCGGCGTCTGTATGAGAACAAGAAGATCGCCAACGCCACACACAACATGTACGCCTACCGCTTCCTGGCTGACGGCTCCGCGCACATCACCCAGGACTGTGAGGATGATGGGGAGGACCATGCGGGGGGGCGGCTGCTGCATCTACTTCAGGTGGGTGATGATGAAGGAGTGATTTTTTTTTCAGTACGGGAGGCAGCTCAAGGGCAGAAAACAAAAACAGAAACATAAAAGCCTGCTAGATGCTGCTCCAACATAAGAAAAAGAATTAGAAGACAGTATTGGGTGGAGAGGTGGTTTGATACTCTCCTCTTGATGGGAAGTGAGTGCCTGGAGGTAGATGATAATGAGACTTGCACAGATGAGTATAAAGTGGATGTATTCAGGTTTAAGAAGTAACGTTGAAATCAGTCTACAAACAGGAATGCGAATACGAACTTGCAAATAGTGGATAAATGGGAAAAGTTTTTAAGAATATGATTTTTCTATGTTATTATTATTATTATTATTGAGATCCATGAAAGGGCATCAAAGGAAAAAAAAATGATATAGACACAGAGTCCCTAGATGAGCAGACATGGACATAAAGAAAAAAACACAAAAAAACAGTGACAGTATATTAAGAAGAATGAAAAAGAAGGTAGGGGCAAATTAGTGTATTCAAAGTGCATGTAAAGCAAGCTACCCAGCACTAACTAACTAACAAACTTGGAAGAAATTAAGCTGAAATGTAAAGTCACTAACAAACTATATAACACTAACTTACTATACACCTAACAAACTAACACTAAAATCAACTATAAGTCTTTCAAACCAACACAAAAACTAACTAACGAACTAACTCACTCTATAACCAACACACTAGCACCACATCCCAACCACCTACAGATTCTGGACATGGTAAATTGGACGGCAGTGGTGATGAGGTGGTTCAGGGGTAAACTAACGCTAACTAACTATATAATGAACAAACTAACTAATGCCTCTTCACAACCACCTACAGATTCTGGACATGGTAAATTGGACGGCGATGGTTATGAGGTGGTTCAGGGGTAAACTAACGCTGACTAACTATATAATGAACAAACTAACTAACAAAGGCCTCTTCACAACCACCTACAGATTCTGGACATGGTAAATTGGACGGCGATGGTGATGAGGTGGTTCTGGGGTAAACTAACGCTAACTAACTATATAATGAACAAACTAACTAACAAAGGCCTCTTCACAACCACCTACAGATTCTGGACGTCGTTAATGTGATGGTGGTGGTGACAAGGTGGTTCGGGGGCATCCTCCTCGGCCCCGACCGCTTCAAGCACATCAACAACTCGGCGCGGCAGATACTCGACTCCTGCGGCTACATCAACCCTCGACCCGGCGAAAACAAGAAGAAAAAAAAGGGGAAGTAGCGGAGTGGAGATGGTGGGTTGGTGCAGAGTTCCTCCTCCTTTGCCTCTTTCTCCTCTTCCTCCTCCTCCTCCTTCTCCTCCTCCTGTGTGTGTGTGTGTGTGTGTGTGTGTGTGTGTCAGATAGATAGATAGAAAGATAAACAAATAGGCAGACAGATAGACAGGTAGGAAAAATATTAGAAAAGAGGTAATGATATTTTTCTTTTCGTTCCTCTCTTCTCTTAACTCCTCCTCCTCCTCCTCCTTCTCCTCTTCCTCCTCCGCCTATGCCCCGACACCACTGAGACTTCTTCCGTCCCCACTGGATGGAACGTTATGGTAGAAAAGTAGTTTGTGGAGTTACTAGGTTGCTTTGATCTTTATTCCATTTGAGGAGACTCATCATAATATACATGACTGCCTTTGAAAATGACACGTTAATCAGTTCTCTATGACAAAGGGATATGAGTATTGTTTAAAGGTAGACTAATAAGATAGCTTTTATGTGATATGATGTATAATTAATTGTTCTGTGATAGGAGTAAGTAAGCATCAAATGAAGAATATTTTAAGCATTTAAGGTTAGTAGAGGGAACGGAATAATTTTTTTTTTTTTTTTTTTTTTTTTTTTTTTTAAATCAAGGGATGCGGCTCAAGGGCAACAAAAAGAGCACACACACACACAAAAAAGCCCACTATTCGCCGCTCCCACAAAAGTAAAAACTAAAGAGTAGCCAAAAGAGAGGTCAGTTTCGGGTGGAGAGGTGAGGTATATATCTTGCTTTGTGACATTAAGCTTAGCAAGTCACATGGTGCTCCGATGAGGAATGTAAAGATTTATTTGATTGTTTAACCCTTGGATGGCGGTGGAACTCTATACAGACTGTCCAAAATTCAGTCATGCAGTTTTGTATGGCAGAAATATAACAACACTGCCAGATTGCAGTAGAATCCATAAATAGACAAAATTTAACCTGGTAGCAGAGACAGGCCAGATTTGTAGCTTTACCGTGTAGCAGCGGTGGGCCAAATTTGTGCCATGATATAACCCGCCCCAAATAGATGATACATAGTCTGATCACAAATGATTTGATATATATTATGAAATGGTTTGTGTGAGGGTGATTTTTTCTCATTTTTCTCGCTTGGAGGGACCATTAAGAAACATGATCCCCGCTGCTACCAGGCTAAAACACCTCTTATGCGGCGTAACTATATTTATGCTACGGTCCTAAGGTTGGCAGTGACTGTATATAGACCATTCATTTTGTGGGGAGCTTCTCTTAAAATACTGCCGCCATCTAAGGGTTAATATTACTGTTAGGAAGAGTGTGAGTGAGGCCCAGTGGATCAAGAAGTGTGGGTGTTACTCATTCATCTTCATTTTCACGTATCTTTGTTTCTTGAAGATAACCAAAGTTGAGTCAAATTGTGGTGACTGAGTTCCCCAAATATATTTTAAGGAAGAGTCTAACCAAATAGCAGATAATTCAGCTTGTTGCCTACCTTCTAATATAATGAAATGTTACCAGAAAGTGTACCAGATAGATAGGAGCAGTGATTTATGGGCCTTTTTTATTATTATTTTTTTTTTCCCTTGAGCTGTTTCCTTTACTATAAAAAAAAGACAACAGATTTTCACAACCAATCAAAATCACCTTCATTCTCTTGCTTATAAGAGAATTAAAAAAACAGGTCAGATAGCACCAGATTTTCACAACCAGTCAAAATCACCTTCATTCTCATGCTTATACGAGAATTAAAAAAACACATTAGATGCACCAGATTTTCACAACCAGTTAAAATCACCTTCATTCTCATGCTTATAGGAGAATTAAAAAAAACAGGTCAGATAGCACCAGATTTTCACAACCAGTCAAAATCACCTTCATTCTCATGCTTATAAGAGAATTAAAAAAACACATCAGATGCACCAGATTTTCACAACCAGTCAAAATCACCTTCATTCTCATGCTTATAAGAGAATTAAAAAAACACATCAGATGCACCAGATTTTCACAACCAATCAAAATCACCTTCATTCTCATGCTTATAAGAGAATTAAAAAAACACATCAGATGCACCAGATTTTCACAACCAATCAAAATCACCTTCATTCTCATGCTTATAAAAGAAGTAAAAAAAACCCAGTTCATTCCTATACTTATAAACAAAGTAAAAAACCCATCAGATGCACCAGAGTTTCACCAGACCACTTAAAATCACCTTTCTAGTCCCTTTTATTCCTGTGTCGTAGTGTTCGTTGTACAGGGACCACTTCACTGTGTACTAAGAGGCCTTCATGCCCCCCTCCCTCACCCCCCTTTAGGTCTGCCCTCCCCACCCCCATGGCTGAGAAGGGGACTGTTAGGGTACGTGAAATTGCTTTGTATGTGATGTGAGGAAGAAATAGAAATGGTTAAGGTCCCGGCAGAACCCAGAGATCGACTATAATATGCCTTGGTCTAATTGGGAGGGTACTTGCTGGCGATGACGAGTCCAACATGTGATCAGGCTATAGTGAATTGACCCGGTAGCAGCGACGGGCCAAATTTGTGGTTTCACCGTGTAGCAGCGACGGGCCAAATTTGTGGCTTTACCGTGTAGCAGCGACGGGCCAAATTTGTGGCTTTACCGTGTAGCAGCGACGGGCCAAATTTGTGGCTTTACCATGTAGCAGCGACGGGCCAAATTTGTTCCATGATATAACCCCCCCAAAATAGATGATACATAAACTGATCACAAATGGTTTGATATATATTATGAAATGGTTTGTGTGAGTGATGATTTTTTCTCATTTTTCTCACCTAGAGGGACCATTAAGAAACATGATCCCCGCTGCTACCAGGTTAAATCCCATACCTGACACATACCCAAAACACACACCCATACCCATCACATACCCAAAACACACCCCATACCCATCACATGCACAAAACACCCCCCATACCCATCACATACCCAAAACACACCCCCATACCCATCACATGCACAAAACATCCCCCCATACCCATCACATACCCAAAACACCCCCCCCATACCAATAACATACCCAACCCCAGAGTCACATATATCAAGAGTCCTAATATATATTTATGTACATACAGATACAAATAATGTCCGCTTTATTTTTATCCTCATGGCGCTTGTGATGAGGTACGAGACTTTTCTACCAATAAAAATTAAATGTATCGTGAAGAGCTTTGCCATCCTTGTATCTTTCTCACTTGTACATTTCCAGGTGGACTTCTGAAGGGAAAGTGTTGTCATACCTGTCCATAGCTAAGGTTAAGGCAAGCAGGTGATCCGCAGGTAAGCCTAGCTAGCGTGTGTTTGCATTCAGGGGGCGTATTCATCAAACCAGTCCAGTAGTAGGCGTGGGATTGCCTTTGTAACGCCTCCCACTTATGACTTGTTCTTGATTCTTGAGTGTTGATTGGCGTTTTTTTTTTGCGGCTCAAGGGCAACAAAAAGAGTACAAAAAGAAGAAAAAAAAAGCCTGCTACTCGCCGCTCCCCAAAAAGTAAAGAGTAGCCAAAAGAGATTGATTTATTGACTGATTGGCATTGTGTCTTAGTTTTGTTCAATTTTCTTTTTTCTTCTGTTCCATGTTGTTGTGATATAGTTTTTTCCATCTTCAGTTTACCACTTACGAGACCTGTTGTTGGTAAGGCCCTGGTCACACTATGCCAACTCTGGGCCACGACAACCCAGCAACTTTTAGGCCCCCTTGAAACTCTGCCAACTCAGCATCTGGCGATCGTTTCTAGACTTCTTTCCGACCATGTGCGACCACTCCACATCAAAACTTCATACTCAAAACCTTGTGTACCCTGAGTCGCTGGGTTGTCGTGGCCCAGAGTCGGCACAATGTGGACGGGCCCTCACTCCATCCTTAATGAGCGCTCTTGATCTTTAGGGGACTCCAGTGGCAATGAATGAAGTGACGACCAGATTATAAGACTTCCTCACTCCATCCTCTATGAGCGCTCTTGATCTTTAGGTGACACAAATGGCGATGAATGAAGTGACGACCAGATTATAAGACTTCCTCACTCCATCCTCAATGAGCGCTCTTGATCTTTAGGCAACTCCAGTGGCGATGAATGAAGCGACGACCAGATTATAAGACTTCTTCCTCACTCCATCCTCAATGAACGCTCTTGAACTTTAGGCAACTCCAGTGGCAATGAATGAAGTGACGACCAGATTATAAGACTTCTTCCTCACTCCATCCTCTATGAACGCTCTTGATCTTTAGGCAACTCCAGTGGCGATGAATGAAGTGACGACCAGATTATAAGACTTCTTCCTCACTTATCTACATCCTTCTTTCTATTTTCTTTTTCCACGTTGAAGCAGACAGCTCAGGCTACCTTTATCTTCACGTTCTGCAATTATAAGACTTCTTCCTAATGTATCTGCATCCTTCTATTTTTTTATTTGCATCAGGACACCTCTCCTCCCAAAATTGACCCCTCTTTTGGCCACCTCTTTGGATTCTTTTTAGGAGCAGTGAGTAGCAGGCTTTTTTTTTTGCCCCCGAGCTGTCTCCTTTGTTATAAAAAAAAAAGTGGAGACAGTTCAGGGGCATAAAAGTGAAGGCAGGCCAGCACTTCATTCATTGCCCTGGAGCCGCATAGAGATCAAGGGCGTTCATAGCGGAGGGAGTTACCAGCAGACTTACCAACAACAGGTCTCGTAAGTGGCTTGATAGATAATTGGAACTGTTATATTGTATTTCTGAAACCATTTATTTAGAACACATGAACTATTGTAGGGAAAGGGCTATCATTCCTCCACATGGGTGATTCTCAGGTGTGTGTATATCCAGGTAGAGTGCAACATAATTACAGGTGATATGCAGAAGGGAAATAGCTGTAATTTCTCGCCATTGGGTAGCTAATTACGACAGACAAATCAATTACAGGTGAATTAGTGAAAGGAAAAGTTTGTCATTCCATAGCTAGTTTTGATTTTAAGACATACAGGTAATTCTCAGGTATGGTTAGTGTGTGTGTGTGTATGTGTGTGTGTGTCAAGATAATTATGTGTCCAGGTAGCTAATTAGAACACTCACTACATTTACAGGTGAATTAGAGAGAAGATATGATAAGAAGGTGTAAGAAGAAGAATTTGAAGGAATAAGAAATAAAAGGAGAAAATAAATAAGAAGAAAACAAGAAGAATTTGAAAGAAGGAAAAATAAATCAGAAGAAAATAATAATAAGAATTTGAAAGAATAAGAAATAAAAATGAAAATATATCAGAAGAAAATAATAAGAAGAATTTGAAAGAATGAGAAATAAAAACGAAAATAAATAAGAAGAATAATTTGAAAGAATGAGAAATAAAAACGAAAATAAATAAGAAGAAGAATTTGAAAGAATGAGAAATAAAAAGAGAAAATAAGAAAAATAAAGAGAAATAAGATGTACTTGAGAAATGGTTATGATTACACCTAAGCTTCCACCTCCACCTGCATCTCCACCTCCACCTCCACCTGCACCTCCTCCACCTCCACCTGCACCTCCTCCACCTCCACCTGCACCTTCAGCACTAACCTCACCTGCTTGCTTAACCTGCTACCTGCTTGCCTTACCTCCCACCTGCTTGCCTAATCTGCTTGCCCACTACTGCTTAAAAGGTATGTGTTGTGTGGCCAAGTTTTTTTTTTCTTCTTTATTACATGTTTTTCTTTTTCTTTTATTATATTTTTCTTGTTTTCTTTTATTCTTTTTTTGTCATTTGTTCTTTTTTTATTTTCTTATCTTGTGTTTTTTTTGTCATTTCTTGTTTTTTCTTTCATCTTTTTAATCTTTTTCTTTTATTATGATTTCTTAGCTTATGTTTTTTTTGTCGTTTCTTGTTCTTTCTTTCATCTTTTTTATATTTTTATTTTTTATCCTTTTCTTTTGCTTCATTTTCTTTGTTTTCTTCCCATCTATCATTTTCCTTTTCTTTCTTTTGTCTTTATTTTCTTCTCTTTATTTTTCTTTTATTTTTTTACTTAATTGTGTTTGCCATTTTCTTTTTGCCTTCTTTATTAGGTATCTGCTTTTTTTCACCTGCTTTTTCAATGTATTGATATCTGCTTATTTACCTGTGTATGTACCTGTAATTACCTGCTGATTGATACTTCAGAGGTGAGTGTGATTTATTTACTTATTTATATTTTTTTGTGTTATGATGACCTGCTTTGTTTTACCTGCTTTGCCATGCTCCTGCTTATCTGCCTGCCTAATTACCTGTGTTTACCTGCTAATGATTGATGGTACACAGGTGAATGTACAATTTGCTTATTTATTTATTGTTTTATGTGTTATACTTAGGTACCTGCTTTTTCACCTGCTTGTTTACCTGTGTTTACCTGCTAATGATTGATGGTACACAGGTGAATGTACAATTTGCTTATTTATTTAGAGTTTTATGTGTTACACTTAGGTACCTGCTTTTTCACCTGCTTTGCTTTCTTAATTACTCACCTGCTTGTTTACCTGTGCTTACCTGCTAATGATTGATGGTATACAGGTGAATGTACAATTTGCTTATTTATTTAGAGTTTTATGTGTTATACTTTGGTACCTGCTTTTTCACATGCTTTGCTTTCTTAATTACTCACCTGCTTGTTTACCTGTGCTTACCTGCTAATGATTGGTGCTGTACAGGTGTGTGTGGGGGAGGTTGGTTTATTGACTCGGTCTTTAGGAATCCAGACTTGATTTTGTGGTTGGCTGATGTGACAATATTCTTTAAAAAACTTCAGCTTTCAATTTTTTTACTTCTTTTTAGGGTTTATATAATTTTCTGCCTTCACAAAAATTCTGCCTTTTTTTTATTTTTTTTTTATTTAAGTTTAGCTTATAGTTTAGTTTTCTCTTTTGTAATTTTGAACTTGAGTTTTTTCTTTGATGGTTGGTAACAATGTTTAACTTTCTTGACTTCTTTTCCCTTCTTTTTGTTTCTTATGCATAGTTTTTTTTAATATTTTTGTAATTTTTTATTTTGTCCTTTTTTCTCTTGTAATTTTCAACTTCATCAATTTTTCTCTTTGGTGGTTGGTAACAATGCTTTACCTCCACTTCTTTTTGGTTATTTTTTTATGCTTATTTTTTTATATTGTAATTTTTTAACTTGTCCTTTTTTTCTCTTTTTTTTGTAATTTTCAACTTCATCAATTTTTCTCTTTGGTGGTTGGTAACAATGCTTTACCTCCACTTCTTTTTGTTTCTTTTCAATTCTTTTTGTTTCTTTCTGGCTCTTTCTTCAGTCATCCTTTGAGTGAATTTATCATAGGAAACAACCACCACAAAAAGAACAACGATATCGCCTCACTTCAAGATCCTATAATACTTGAATCCTTTGTTTTTTTTAATGATTTATAGAAACGCTGCGTGATTTCATTTTCCCGGAATTGAATCGAAGGAAAAAAGATGAATCGGTATGAGTGTGTGTGTGTGTGTGTGTGTGTGTGTGTTGGTTCGACTCGTGAATATCCTATCAGCCGTCGCGTTTGTGCTGCGTTTGTGTTGCGCTTGTGTTGGTATTATTCTCTCTTAAGATGTTTGTGTTCCTTTGTCTCATCTGGATGTGGACAAGGAGCCTTCATCATCATCATCATCATCATCATTATTATTATTATTATTATTATTATTATTATTATTATTATTGTGTGTGTGTAAAATCTTTTGTCTTGTTTGTGTATGAAGATGAGGAGAAGATAGAGAGAAAAGAAAGAGAAAAGTGAGAGAAAAGGGAGGGATGAATGTCGAAGGAAGAATGGACATAGAGAAAGAGAGGGAGGGAGGGAGAGAGGTGGAAAAAAAAAGGAGAGAGCGAGAGAGAGACAGGAGGAAAGAGACGAAGACAAGGAGAGAAAGGGAAGAAAGGAGGGAGGGTGAGGGAGGCTGGGGTGTAAGAAAGAGGGAGAGGGAGAAGGGGGGTTGTAGGAAAGAAGGAGAGGGAGAGAGGGAGGGGGGGTGAAGGAAGGGAGAGAGAGGGAGGGGGGGTGAAGAAGAGAGAGAGAGAGAGAGAGAGAGAGAGAGAGAGAGAGAGAGAGAGAGAGAGAGAGAGAGAGAGAGAGGTGAAGGAAGGGGGTGAACGCATCAAATCACGAGGTCGGAATGTCAAAATAATATCCATTGAAAAAAAAAAAAATGTCACCTCGATCTGTACCACCATTCAATACAGTAACAGGGAAAGAAATAGTGAAAGAAAGCTGAGAGAACATTCTGAAATACATAAGGAATATTAAAAAAGAGTGAAGGTAGTCTATCATTATTATTATTATCATCATCATCATTACGCATTTCTATTCAACATAATACGGTATAACTTTGCAACTCATCTGTCTATCTGTCCATCTATCCATATATTTAGGGGAGGCGGTGGCTGAGTGGTTAGCGTGCCGGCCTCCTATTCGGTGCGTTGTCCATGATGTGGGTTCGAATCCGCCGGTAACCACCTGGGATTTTTCAGTCACCCCCGAGTGGCCTAAGACCGTCCTGAAGACCACCCATCAACCCGGACTCTAGAAGAAGCTGTACAGCGCAAGTGAAATCAAGAATGAGCTCTGGGGGGCAGCATGAGCCAGTGATAACGGCGCCACTATAAACAATTGCCTGCGCCATGACGGGCTCGAGCCGACCATCAGGCCCATATGGATTAGCCTACCGGCGCTATAGGCCACATGTAAAAAAACAAACAAACAAAAAACAAAACACAAAAAACAAGCTATCTATCTATATTTATCTAAAAGAAGAAAACACATCGGAAGCATTTAGTTACTTCAGTGGTAGAAGTAGTAGTAGTAGTAGTCGTAGTAGAAGTAGTAGTAGTAGTAGTAGTAGTAGTAGAAGTAGTAGTAGTAATCATAGCAGTAATAGTAGTAGTAGTAGTAATAGTAGTAGTAATAGTAATAGTAGTAGTAGTAGTAGTAGTATCATGATCATCAGAAGGAGAAGAAATCGTAGAAGGCGTGTAGTAGTAATAGTAGCAATAGCAGTAGTAGTAGTAGTAGTAGTAGTATCATCATCAGCATCAGCATCAGAAGGAGGAGAACAAATCGCAGCAGCTGTAGGCGTGGATGTAGAGGCAGGAAAGTGACTGTTTTTCCCGTCCCTTTTGTCTGTGTGGTGCCTCTCCCTCGCATTGTGGTGGTCAACTTTGATGTCCTGGCGCGCGCCGAGCCGCCGCGGCCCGACAAAGCTGCCTCCGCCGCGCCGCTCCGCCACATATTAAAGAGACGCTCCGCCATTGTGCCCCACGCCGCAATTTCAAAGACTCCGAGCACTGATGTCCCTTTGATGGCCGCACACCTCGCAAACACACGCGCGCACGCACAAACATAAACACACACAAACACATACACACACTCAAGGAAGTATATGAATAGTACCTTCCTTTATAATAATTAAGATTGATCATACATACATACATACATACATACATACATACATACATACATACATACATATATACATACATACATACTTGCACAGGCTTGACAAACTAGTGAAAATATATGAATAGATCCTTAGAGTTTATACATACATACATACATACATACATACTTGCACAGGCTTGACAAACTAGTGAAAATATATGAATAGATCCTTAGAGTTCATACATACATACATACATACATACTTACACAGGCTTGACAAACTAGTGAAAATATATGAATAGATCCTTAGAGTTTATACATACATACATACATACATCTTACAATCATACATACATTCAGTAATTTAGTTTTTTTTAATTATTATTTTTGTTTAATTTTGGACTTTCGTGATATTATGGTTAGTAAACTTATCTATCTGTATCTATCTATCTATCTGTGTGTGTGTGTGTGTGTGTGTGTGTGTGTGTGTGTGTGTGTGTGTGTGCTAAAGGGATATAAATGATGACTTGGAAAAAGGTGAGAAACTTCCTTCTATAAACCTTCAATTCATCACTTAACTTCCTTCCTTCTCTCCCTTTTTCCCTCCCTCCCTCCTCCCCATTTTCCTTCCCTCTTTCCTCTTCATTCTTTCCTATCAAGCTTTCTTCCATCTCTCCTTCATTTCTTATCTTTCTTTGTTCCTTCTATGTCACCTGTTCTTTACCTCACTCACTTCCTCCCTCCCTCCCTTCTCTCTCTCCCTTTTTCCCTCCCTCCCTCCTTCCTTACCTGCAAATACTTCTCCCTTGTCTCCCTCTTCTACCATTCCTTCATCCCTTCTGTATCACGTGTTCCTCCCTTCCTTCTTTCCTCCCTTTCTCCCTCCCTTCTTATCTACCAATAGTTCCTCCTTTCCTCCTTTTCTACTTAACTTCCCATCTACCTTTTTATATAACCTGTTCCTTTCTTTCTCAGTCACTCCCTTCTCCCTCCCTCCCTCTCTTGTTCCCCTCCTATTTCTTACCTTACAATACTTCTTCCTTTCCTACCTCCTTCCTTTCCATTCCTTCTTCCCTTCTATATTACCTGTCCCTTCCTTCCTTCTCTCCACCTCCTCTTCCCTCCTTCCTTCCTTCCTCACCTGTCCTCCATTCATCTTCTTTCTTCCCTCCTCCTTTGGTCTCTCAGCATTTCTTCCTTCCTTTTTCTATTCTTATTCTTCCTTCCCTTCTTACTTTCGCCTCTTCCACCCTTCCTTTACCTATTCATTCCTCCTCCTCCTCCTCCTCCTCCTCCTCCTGGGATAGAAATGCTCTCACTAACTATTTTAGATTTATAGGCGATCAATATAGTGTTCACCGTGCATTAAAACGTGTGTGTGTGTGTGTGTGTGTGTGTGTTTGGAGGGGAAAATCGTACAGTAGTTTGTTATGTGCTTGAGTGGTGTGGCTTTGTGTGTGTGCGTGTGTGTGTGTGTGCGTGTGTGTGTGTGTGTAACTCTGGTTATTATTTGATTTGTACTTCACTTTAATCTCAGTGGACCTTCTATTATTATTATTATTGTTATTATTGTTGTTGTTATTATTATTATTATTATTATTATTATTATTATTATTATTATTATTATTATTATTCAAACCATTTATTCATGTTATTTATTCTCGTCCTTTTTTATTGGATATATTTTGCTCTTCATTCACCTTTCATAATAATAATAATAATAATAATAATAATTCTCGCAATACTTCTTGTAGTAAAAATAATTACAGGTGTGAATGCCGTGATTTAGAAGCTTTACTCTCTCTCTCTCTCTCTCTCTCTTTCTCTCTCTCTCTCAAACACACCTACCAATTCACCTGTAGCTCCTCCTCCTCCTCCTCCTCCTCCCCTTCATTGTTACGTGTATATATATTCCCTTGTTTTATTTCTTTTTTTCTTTTCTCTTTTACTTCTCTTCATCTTTTTCCCCGGCACAGTAACATTAAGTATTACAGTCTCGCTATATTTACGAGTCTCGCTAAGTCGAAATTTACGCCGGGAGTTATGGAGGAGGAGGAGGAGGAGGAGGAGGGGAGGGGAAGGGGAAGAAGAGAACAGAAAGGTGAGGAAGGAGAGAGGGGAGAAGAAGGAGGAGGAGAAGAGTTAAGAAAGAAGAGGAAGAGGAGGAGGAGGAGAGGGTAAGGGGAAGAAGAGAACAGAAAGATGGGGAAGGAGAGAGGGGAGAAGGAGGAGGAGAAGAGTTAATAAAGAAGAGGAAGAGGAGGAGGAGGAGGAGGAGGAGGTGTGCAAGAGTGTTAGTGGAAGGAGAGAAGTGAAAGAGGATGAAGGAGGAAGGGAAAAGAAGGAGGGAAAGAAGACTAGAAGACGTGAGACAGAAGAGGAGGAGAAGGAGGAGGAGGAGGAGGGAGAAAAAAGAGAGAAAAGGATGTACAAGAGAGAAAGGGGAAGGAGGAGAAGGAAGGGAAGAACAGGAGGAAAAGGAGGAGGAGGTATACAAGAGGCCAAGAGGAAGGAGAGAAAAGAAAGAAGGAGAGGATGGAGAAAGGGAAAAATAGGAGGTAAAGAAGAAGAGGAGGAGGAGGAAGGAGGAAGATAGGGAGGGAAAAGGGAGATTGGGAAGGTGAGGGAGAGAAAAAGGGAGAATGAAAGGGAAGAAAGAGGA
>NC_066567.1:7049984-7067484 GCF_024679095.1 Eriocheir sinensis | reverse complement strand
ATATACTTTGTTACCGTTCGTTCTATTTAAATCTTGTGTTGCATTCCTCAGTTTTGTAACACTTGGCTTTATTTACATTGCTGGTAGGAGTACTGAGGTGTTATATTCGGTTAGAGCGCCAGTATGTTGCATTGGAGTGAGTGCTGAGTATGTTACATTGGTGGCAGTGGTTGGATGTAATGGTGTGTTAGTCTGTTACACTGGTGCCAGCGCTGGGATAGCATGACCGGTTACGATGTTACACTGGTGGCAGCGGTGAGATAGCATGCCCTGTTGTGGTGTTACATGGGTGCCAGCGGTAGGATCTTGCTCTTCCAGTGGTTGTGTGACGCTGATGACACTGAGCGAAGGGTAAAAGAGAGAAAGAGAGAATAAAAGAAGAAAAAGAAATATCAAAACTAATGGAGTGCTTTTCTATATTATTATCATTCACGTACGCGTTTCGTTTTAGCGGAAATTCTAATAATAAAGCGCATCAAATGAATAAGTGAAAAGAGTAAACAAATAAATGTGTGCGCGCAAAAAAGATTCAGTCACGCGCGTGAAATAAAAATGTTCTACAAATCTACACTTTTATGCATGGCCTGTGTCGCCCACCACGCCGGGGGAGAGAGAGAGAGAGAGAGAGAGAGAGAGAGAGAGAGAGAGAGAGAGAGAGAGAGAGAGAGAGAGACGAAAAAGTAAAAGTAAAGGAGGTAAAATTGAAAGGATACGTAAAGATACGTAAAGAAAATGTCAGCCAGAAGTACAAATAAAGAAAAGTAAAAAGAGTTGTTATATCATTTTCTTGATCACTGTTTTTACTTTCCCTTGACCGAACTTAAAATCTGCGCCGACTCGGGTAACTCAACACATGGCAGACAGACAGACAGACAGACAGAGGTAAATAGATTGACGCAGACAAAAAGACAAGCACAGACTCACAACCAGATAAAGAAAGAGAAATAAAGACAGAAGTAAACAGACAGACAGACAGACAGACAGAGACAGATAGATACATATATTGACACAGACAAAAAGACATGCACAGACTCACGAACAGACAGACAGACAGACAGACAGAGACAGATAGATACATATATTGACACAGACAAAAAGACATGCACAGACTCACGAACAGACAGACAAACAGAAATAAAGACAGAACTAGACAGACAGACAGACAGGTTCGCCAGGTGACCCTCGGTGATGGAGTGACTCAGATATTATTTGTTTGAAGTTGGAACGCGACACACCTGCCAAAAAACACACCTGTCAGGCAGACGAGGCAAAGCTCACCGATTGCCGGGGGGGGGAGAGAGAGAGAGAGAGAGAGAGAGAGAGAGAGAGAGAGAGAGAGAGAGAGAGAGAGAGAGAGAGAGAGAGAGAGAGAGAGAGAGAGAGAGAGAGAGAGAGAGGTGATATTAAAAAAATCCTCATTATTTAGATTTTTTTGTGGTATTTTTTTTTTAATATTAAATGCATAGTGTCTTAGGAAGGATGGCTCTGTTCTTTGCTCCTCCTCCTCCTCCTCCTCCTCCTCCTCCTCCTCTTCCTCTCCCTCCTCTTGTGTTAATTCTGAAGGGGGAAGAGATGGGGAAGAACTCTTTGCGAAGCGATAAAAGATAAGGAGAGATAAGAGAAAGTGAATGAAGGAAAGAACGAACCTAGGAAGTCATACGACAGTCGATGGCAAAAAGAAAAGTAAAGGATAAAGATAAGGATGAAAAAAACATGCAAGAAAGGAGAGAAAGGAATGAAAGATTAAATAATGAAGATGACGGAATAGAATAGGTAAACGAGGAAGCTGCAAAATATATGAATGCAAGGAGAATAGTTAAGAAAGGAAAAGGTTGAGAATGAGACCAAACAAGAAAGCGGAGAGACAAGGGAGCAAAAGTTAACCCAAGATGTAATAAGAGATGGGAAATGCAGAATAAAATATAGCAAGCAAGCAGCAGGAGAAAGGAAAACAAGAAGAAACGGATGATGGAAAAAGCGAAACAGGCAAGAAAAGGAAGCAGAAGTTAAGGAAAGATGATGAAGAATAAGATAGCCGGACAAAGGAAAGCAAGAAATACAACGAGAATAAGAAACGGAGGATGAAAAAAAAAATAAAGAAAGGATGTTTATGAAGGATGAAAAACGAAAACAAAAAAGATAAAGAAAGGAAGATATGAAGGATGAAAACAAAATATAGAAAGGAAGATTTGAAGAATGAAAAACAAAAACAGGAAGAAATACATAGAGAGGGAGAAACGAAGGATGAAAAAACAACAACACACATGCAAGAAAAGGAAAATAAAGGAAGCCAAGGTTAGGGAAGACGAGGGCACAGCAAGCACAGGTAAATCTGCAAGCACGTGTATGTACAGGTGTGCGTTCCCCTTAATTAAGAGGCGTCCCATTACAGGTGGAGGCTGTGTTTAGTGGAAAGCTCTAACCTTTCCAATAGGCATCTGATTACAGGGAAACGCTGAATTTATGGGAGAGAGAGAGAGAGAGAGAGAGAGAGAGAGAGAGAGAGAGAGAGAGAATAGGAGAGAAGAGGAAAATAAAATAAAAAAATGAAAGAAATTGACAATAAAATAAAAGGAGAGAGAGAGAGAGAGAGAGAGAGAGAGAGAGAGAGAGAGAGAGAGAGAGAGAGAGAGAGAGAGAGAGAGAGAGAGAGAGAGAGAGAGAGAGAGAGAAGAGGAAAAGAAAAAGAAAAAAGGAAAGGAATAGACAATAAAAGAAAGGAAAGGAAAGAAAAGGAAGGAAAGGAAATAAAAGGAGAGGAAAGGAGAGGAGAGGAAAGGGAAGGAGAGGGGAGGAAAGAGGAAGAGAGGAAATAAGGAAAGGAAAGGAAAGGAGAGGAGAAGAGAGGAGAGAAGAACAGAGGAAAATAAGGAAAGGAGAGAGAAGAGGAGAGGAGAAAGGAAATTAGACACGTAACAGACAAACAAATAAGCTAACCCGAGGACTAAAAAAAAAACCCAGGTAAAAAGTGAGGTATATCTTTATTTTTTGAGAGGAGAAAACGAAGAAAAAAAGACCAGAAAGGGTTGAAGACAAAGCCGAGGGAGAGTCAAGAATAAACCCCACCAAGGATAAGGCAGGAAAACAGCCAAGATCGGGTCATATCTTCGTTGTTTCGTTGTTAGAATTTGAGCACAACGGGCGCGTCTTGTTTCAGCTCCGGACCCTTCGTTGTGCGCTGCCCCGCCGTCGGCTCCTTCGCCCGCACCAAGGTGAGGCTCGACACAAGATCCAGGAACCTGTACCAAGGAAAGAAAGAGTGGGCATTAGAGAAAGATTACCGACCTTCAGACTTTAGATATTACTTCAGAGTGGACATAACAGCTTGAAGGCTACTATTTTTTTTCTTTTTTCACAGCAGAGGAGACAGCTCAGGGGCACAAAAAAAGTAAACAATAATAAAAAAAGCCCGCTACTCGCTGCTCCTTTAAAAAGAATCAAAAGAGGCGGCAGAAAGAGAGGTCAATTTCGGGAGGAGAGGAGAGGATTAGACATAAGAGCCTGAAGGTCAGTACTCTTTAATCCCTTGACTGCGGATTTCCTACAAGAAGACATCACCAAGCTACAGGAAGGGAACAAAAAGTGGCTGCTACAATTCAATGAAGAAAAATGTGAAGTCCTGCACCTTGGGAGGGGATATCCAGCACACCAATACCACATGGGAAACACTCCACTATCCACCACAGAGCCAGAGAAAGACCTGGGAGTGTATGTTACCAGGCTACCAGCGAAGGCCAAATCCGTGCCAATCGCAGCGGACGGATTAAGGCTTATGAATCGTGTTATCAAACGTTTGTTGCTTTTTTACGAACATTTTTTTCAAGGCCTGAGAGGAACTACATCGGGTTGTCAATAGTTTTTCACCTGCACGGCGTAGAAGCCTTCTGAAACTACCGCCAGGCTCAGGAAACCACCCATGGAAACCCCAACAACTTTTGCCTTTTGACTTTTGTCCTTTGAAATAGATGGACTAAGGCTTGGAAGAGTTTAATAATATGGACCTATGATTTATGACTATTTCTAAAGGTCACAGAAGATTAGCCAAGTTTTCATTAGTTTGCCTCGCTCATGGTGTTGGAGCCTTGAACGAGATCTCACCGCTGCCACCAGTGTAACAAAACCTAACATCATGAATATCCCCGCAATTTCCATGACAACCTGATCGAATAGCTTGAATAAGAAACAAATAAATATACAAGAGGAGCAAAGACTGAGAAAGAAAAGAAAACAGTACAGTATAAAGTAAAATATCTCCATGTCATATTATTTTGACCATTATATTTATCAGAGACACCAAAATGTGCCATATTTAGCTAGGTGTTGTTGACTACGCTGAAGGATGGGGGTCAGGTTGCGTCAGGTCAAGGGAAAACTAATCTAGAGATATAAAAAGCCCTCGGATCGCCGCTGCAACAAAAGGGTTCGGGAAAGAGAAGCCGGAAAAAAAGTGATTCATGAGGTGCGATAAAAAGGCGGATGTAATAATAAAAAATATCAGTTTGTCATTAGAAAGATATTTAATGATCTTGATTTATATGATTACGATAATTAGTTTGATACACTGAGGGATTCGAAAGTACTTAATATATAGCAAAGTCGGTGAGCATACGCTATAGCTGCGCGTCGCCTCGGTGTTCATCTCCGTCTCACTGGCCCTTGAGTATTCATAGTGATACATTTAATATGTTTGTGATTAATTAAGAATAGCCCCAAAAATATCAGAGTTTTTGTGCGTTAGTTTTGAAGATATTACAAGCAGACATAACACCTACTACTACTACTACTACTACTACTACTACTACTACTACTACTACTACTACTACTACTACTACTACTACTACTACTACTACTACTACTGCTACTACTACTACTACTACTACTACTACTACTACTACTACTACTACTACCACTAATGCTCCTCCTCGTCTTCGCCTTCGTCCCCCCCCATCTTTCTCCTCCTCCTCCTCCTCTCCCCCCCTCCTCCTCCTCCTCCTCCTCCCCCTCCTCCTCCTCCGTTAGTGTAGCCGCAGATAACAAGAATTACTTAGTCGGATCGTTCTAACTCGCTCCTTAAATTGAGACTCCGCGCTCGCCTTTTTTTAATTAATGTTGACGCCAAATAAGAGAGAGAGAGAGAGAGAGAGAGAGAGAGAGAGAGAGAGAGAGAGAGAGAGAGAGAGAGAGAGAGAGAGAGAGAGAGAGAGAGAGAGAGAGAGAGAGAGTGTCTGTAATCGTATTGTTATCTCTCTTATCTCTGCTTACTCTGTTTTTTATCTTTATTTTGTATGGGGAAAGCCCGGAGAGTTATTTGTTTTACCTGTTCATTTTTTACCTGTTTACCTGTATCGGCTATTTACCTAACTTACCTTACTTACCTTACTTTACCTTACCTTACCTTACCTTACCTTACCTTACCTACCTTACCTTACCTACTAACCTACCTACCTGACACCCCTAATTACCGTGTGACCTTACCTGCCTCACACACATTCCTACTTACCTTACCCTTACCTAACTGTCTACCTTAATGATGATCTTACCTTAAACGCTTACTAACTAATCTACCTACTTACCTATCTACCTACTGACTTACCTATTGTTTACCTATATCTTTTTCACCCACCTCCCTACTTACCTGTATCTTTTTATCTATCTACCTATCCTATCTACCTATGCTGACCTACCTATTATCTACCTATCCTACCTTCCTCACCTCTTCACCTGTATATTTGCCTTACCTATATTTACCTTCTTCTCTTACCTACTTACCCACCTGTTCCCCGCTCACCTGACGCTCCTATACTTATTACAAAGGGACAATAAATTCCCCAGGTAACACACACACACACACACACACACACACACACACACACACACACACACACACACACACACACACACACACACACACACACACACACACACACACACACACCTTCTTTATTATTCTCTCCCTCCCTCTCCCTCATCTTCTCCCTCCCTCACTCCCTTTCCTCCCATCCCTTCCCTCCCTCCCTTCCCTCCTTTCTTCCCCTCTCTTCCTATAAGTAATCCTTCCTTCCTCCCTTCCTCTCCCTCTCTCCCTTTCTCCCCTTCCCACCAGTCGAAAAGTCTCTCTCCCTCTTTCTCCCTCTTTTCCTCCCTTCCTTCCTTTCCTCCCTTCCCTTCCCTCCCTCCCTTCCTTTCTTCCCCTCTCTACCTATAAGTAATCCTTCCTTCCTCCCTTTCCCTCTCTCTCCCTTTCTTCCCTTCTTATCAGTCAAAAAGTCTCTCTCTCCCTTTCTCTCCCTCTTTTCCTCCCTTCCTCCGTCATTTTCTTTCTCCCTGTATCATTTTTTGTCCATATTTCCTTCCCTTCTCTTTCTTTCTTCCCTTCTTTATTTCTCTTTTTCTCATTCTTTCTATGTCTCCTTCCCCTCCATTCTTATTAACCATTACTTGTCTCTTGCTTCTTCTCCTCTTCCCCTTCTTTCTCTCCTCCTGTTCCTCTTTCTTCTCCTTTTTCTCCATTTTTTCTCCTTTTCTTTTAACTTGATGAACTCTTTACTATTCCTTGTCTTTCCTCCTCTTCCTCCTCCTCTTCTTCTCTTCCTCTTCCTCCTCCTCTTCTTCTCTTCCTCTTCCTCCTCCTATTCCTCCTTTTCCTCTTATTTTTCCTCCTTTTCTGATAAATATGAACTCCTTAACTTCTCCTTGTCTTTCCTCCTCCTCCTCCTCCTCCTCCTCCTCATCATCATCATCATCATCTTTCTCCTCCTATTCCTCCTTTTCCTCTTTAATTTTTCTCCTTTTCTGATAACCATGAACTCTTTAACTCCTTGTCTCTCCTCCTCTTTTTCTCTTCCTCCTCTTCCTTCTTTTCCTCTTAATTTCTCTCCTTTTCTTGTAACTATGAACTTTTGAACTCCTTGTCTCTCCTCTTCTTTTCCTTTTCCTCCTCCTTCTCCTCCTCCTTTTCCTCCTATTCCTCTTAATTTCTCTCCTTTTCCTCCTTCTCCTATTCCTCCTTTTCCTCCTAATTTCTCTTCATCTCTTGTAACTATGAACTCTTTAACTCCTCCTCCTCCTCCTCCTCCTCCTCCTCTTCCTCCTCTTCCTCCTCCTCCGCCGCGCAGGGTGGGGGCGGGGCGGCGCAGGTGTGGGTGATCGCTTCCATCTTCATCACCCGCGTCCCACCTGACTTTTCCTATTACCACGTGTTGTTGTTCAAAGAAGTAATTACAGGTGAGCTTTACGAGGTGACGATGGCGTAGCTTAGGCCCCCCCCCCGCCCCCCCTCGACGCCCCCAGACCACCCCTCCCTCCCCGCCGCCGCCGATGATGGAGCACCTATTCTCTCCCTCTCTCTCTCCCTCTCTCTCTCTCCCTCACTCTCACTCTTTCCCTCCCTCCTTTCCTTCCCCCTCCCCTCACTTCTTTATTTTTTTATCATGTTTTTTTCCCCTTTCATTAAGTGTTTATCTTCTCATTCATTTCCTAAAACACACACACACACACACACACACACACACACACACACACACACACACACACACACACACACACACACACACACACACACACACTTGGTTTGTTTACGATTGTTTGTACCTGTTAATGGCGCTTGAGTCTCCTTGGGTTACCTGCTGGAAGGGCTCAGGTAACCCCCCTCCCCCCTCAGGTAACCCCCCACAGGTAATCCCCCTCCCCCCTTCAGGTAACCCCCCACAGGTAACCCCTCCTCTCCCCTCAGGTAACCCCCTACAGGTAACCCCCTCCCCCCCTTCAGGTAACCCCCCACTGGTAACCTCCCTCCCCCCTTCAGGTAACCCCCCACCAGGTAATATTCCAGGTGTCTCCCTTATAGTTTTCCTTACGGCTCTCAACATGTGTCTTTTTCCTCCCCTTAATTTTCTTCTTTTTTATAGTTTTAGCTTTTTTTTTCATCCGTTCTCCTCTTCGTTTTCTCTTCCTCGCGGTGGTCTCGTTTTCGTTTTCTTCGCTCTTGGTCAAATGTTTTTTTTCGCTCTCGGTCAAATGTTTTCTTTTCCTCCTTCATTTTCTTCTCTCTCTTGTTTTACTTCTCGTCTTCTTATATTTCGTCCCCCTCTTCGCTTTCTCTTCCCCCTGGTTGTCTCGTCTTCGTTTTCTTCATTCCCTTCTTCGTGTTTTCTTGGTTTCTCTTCGCGTCGTTTTCTCTCCGTCGTCGTCGTGTTGTCTCGGTCCTCATCGTCGTCGGCCTCGTGCTCGTCCTCGTGAGCCTCTTAAGCACGAGCCCCGCAGCGCGCCACTCGGCCCGTCAAGGTGTTCCCGCCGAGTATTAATTAGTGTGGGTGGGAGTGATGGTGGGGGGGGGGCGTGCGGAGTGCCGGAGTGAGGGGGTGTGGGGTGAGGCTTTATGGGCGTGTGGTAGTGTGTGAAGGGCTAGGGAAGGGAGTGAGTGGCTTGGGGAGGGGAGAGGGAGAGGCAGGGTTTATGGTGGGCACTGACCTGGAGTCCTCGAGGGGGGCGCTGACCTCGGTGAGGGTGAGGCTGTCCTGCTGGGGCGCCGCGCCGCCCGTGGACCCCTTGCGGAAGGCGAGGGAGCCGTGGGCCAGGCGCGAGAGGTGCGAGGACGGGCGGGAGAGGCGGCGTGGCGAGCGGGGCGGCGAGCTGCTGCCGGGGGCGGTCGCGGGCGTGGCCGTGGGGCTGAGGCGGCCCGGCGAGGGCAACGAGGGTGAGGGCGTGTTGGCCGGGGAGGGCGCGCGGGAGTCCCCCTCGGCGTGGGCGTGGGCGGCCTGGGCGGCGGCTTCCTCCTCGTGGGGCGAGACTTGGGTTACCACCACCTCGGGCGCCGAGCGCCGCCGCGGCGTGTCCGGCGGCGCCTCGGAGGGCACGTCCACCGAGAGGGCGCGCTGCCGACGCGGGGTGTCCGCTCCCCACAGGGTGGGGGGTGCCGCCCCCGGGGCCATAGCGCCGCTCTCCGCCGACACCAGCGACGGGTCCGACTCCGTGCTGCTCGTGGCCTGCAGCGACGACCCCTGCCGTGACCCCTGCTGCTGTTGTTGTTGTTGTTGCTGTTGTTGTTGCTGTTGTTGCTGTTGTTGTTGTTGCTGCTGCTGTTGCTGCTGGGCGGGGGCGGCCACGGCCTCGGAGGTGCCCTCGTTCTCTGGGGGCTTGACCCTGAACATGGTGAAGAGCGATGCCATGCGGCGGGCGCGCGCCTCCCTGCGGCGCGCGGCGCGTGCCAGCATCACCACCGTGGCGTGGGCCAGGGCGCGCTCCCGCCTCCGCTGCCGCCGCGCCAGGTCGCGAACATCCTCCAGCAGGCGGCGGCGGAGGTGCTTGTGGCGGAAGAGGATTACGCTGGTGGTGGTGGTGCGGCGCCCTCGCCAGCGGGAGGCCATCGCTGGGGCTGGCTGGCAGTGGCGGCTCACAGGCTTGGGGCTGGCGGGGGGCTCAGAGGGGTCGGGGGGGTGGGGGGCGCCGCGGCTCACCTGTCATAATAGGCCAGAGTTTTAATGCACTTCCTCCGGGCCCCAGGTAGCGTAGCGCCGCGCTTTAAAAACTTGAGCCCGCGTCGTCACAATAACCCATCTCGCCGAATTCACCGCCGCCCAACTTGTCCATAGAGGCTAATGCTCCGCTTCCGGTCCGGCGCCGCGGCTTTGGCGGCGGGCTAATGTTGGCGGCGGCGGCGGCGGCGGCGGCGGCGGCGTCTGGCACGCTGACGTCAGGCGGACTGAGGCCGCTGCCGCCGCCCGGGAACTTTGGTTATTGTTCCTCGGCGGCAGCGGCACGGCGGCGGCACTGACGTCACGGCAGGTGCACGGCGGCGGCGGCGGCGGCGGCTCCTCCTGGACGCCAACAAATTCTTGGCGTGACAAACGAAACAAATTAGGACGCGGCGGGGCCAGGCGGGGCGGGGCGGGGCGGTGAGTGTGTGCGTCAGGCAGGGGTGATGGAGGGGGCGTAGAGGGGTGACGCTGAAAAGCATGAATCACAACACTCCCCTCGCTGCCCCGCCCCGCCCCGCCACAGCTCCTGGCCCACACTCTGCCGTCCCTCAGCGGCGGCGGCGGCAGGGGCTGGGGCCGGGCCGGGCCGGGCGTGCCGTGGGCCGCGCTTGGCCTAGTTAGTGTTGGGCGGAAAAGTTCCCAAAGTTCCAGGCGGGCGGGGGCGGCGGGGGGCGGGGCCCGGGGGTGAGGGGGGGCGGGGCAGCGGGGCCTCGCCAGCACGTGCTTCCCTCCCTCCTGACGTCACGCAAAATCAATACCGTGCGCGCCGCTTTGTTGCAAGGGACTTCGCCGTGCCGCCCCGACGTCACCTGGGCGTCGGGGGCCTCAGGTACGCCGCGGGCACGTGGCACGGCGGCGCGGGGCAGCGAGCGGTGCGGGGCGGTGCGTTGTGGGGCACGGCGGGGGCGGGGCATAGTAAGCGGACTGGCGGCAACAACAGGACTTCTTGTGTGACTTGTGTTGAGTAGCGGCGGAGGAGGAGGAGGAGGCACACACACACACACATACACACACACACACACACACACACACACACACACACACACACACACACACACACCATTCATTCCATCCCACACACAGCAGTCACTCCGTTACCCATTACACACACCACCGTCACCACCACCACCACCACCGTCACCACCACCACCACCACCACCGTCACCACCACCACCGCCACCACCACCGTCACCCACGCATGAATAACTCAGATCCCCGACGCACCTCACCTCAACTCTACAATAAATCCTAATACAATGACAACACTACCCTCCTCCTCCTCCTCCTCCTCCTCCTGCTCGCAAGTTGTGCATACGGCTAGGATGACGACCAAGAGGAGGAGGAGGAGGAGGAGGAGGAGGAAGAAGAGGAAGAGGAGGAGGAGGAATGGAGAGGCACTGGAGTTTGAGGTCGTGTACTGGAAGAGAGAGAGAGAGAGAGAGAGAGAGAGAGAGAGAGAGAGAGAGAGAGAGAGAGAGAGAGAGAGAGAGAGAGAGAGAGAGAGAGAGAGAGAGAGAGAGAGAGAGAGAGAGAGAGAGAGAGAGAGAGAGAGAGAGAGAAGTTAATAAATGAAAAAGAACGAACAAGAAAGAAGAAAGAAGAAAGTAAACGAATGGAAGTGAGAAAGAAAGAAAATGAGAGAGAGAGAGAGAGAGAGAGAGAGAGAGAGAGAGAGAGAGAGAGAGAGAGAGAGAGAGAGAGAGAGAGAGAGAGAGAGAGAGAGAGAGAGAGAGAGAGAGAGAGAGAGAGAGAGAGAGAGAGAGGTGGAAGGTGAATAGCAGGCAACTGAACCTTGGTAATGGGGCGGAGGAGGAGGAGGAGGAGGAGGAGGAGGAAGAGGAAGAGGAGGAGGGAGAAGAAAGGGGAAGGAAAGGGGTATGTAGCCTGGAGGTGGATGGGGTGGATGGTAAGGGTGGAGGTAGAAGTGGAAGGAATGTAATGAAAGCAGAAGAGTGGAGGAGAAGTAAGTGGAGGAGAGATAGGAGGTGGAAGGAGGGAAGGGTAGGACTCAGATGGAGGGGAGGAAGAGAAGAGGGATCATGAAGTAAGTGGAAGAGGTGGAGGAGGAATAGAAAGTGGAAGGAGGGGTTTTAGGTCCTTAGTGGAGGGGTGGAAGGGAAGGGAGACGATGTTGGATGTGGAAGAGGAAGAAGAGGAACAGAAGCAGAAGGTGGAAGAAGTGAAGAGGAGGTGGAAGAGGTGGAGGAGGAATAGAAAGTGGAAGGAGGGTTTTAGGTCCTTAGTGGAGGGGTGGAAGGGGGAGGGAGACGCTGTAGGATGTGGAAGAGGAAGAAGAAGAACAGGAGAAGGTGGAAGAGGTGAAGAGGAGGTGGAAGAGGAGGAGGAATGATATGTGGAGGTGAAGAAAGAGGAATGGGACGAGGGGAAGTTGCTGGACATGAGGAGGAGGAGGAGGAAGAAGAAGAGGAGGAGGAGGAAGAGGTGGAGGGGGAGAGGGGGGCGGTAACCGGGGACCTCGTGTTAGTTTGGGCGTGGTAACCATAGCAACGAGTCTCAGTTTGGAACATTAAGCAGGGTGGAACATAGCAGTACCGCCCCCTGCCACCCACTACAGGGGACCCCGGGGCAGGACACAGGGGAAGGGCCACCCACTACCCCCTGTCAACCCCCTGTCAACCCCTGTCCATTTCTGTCCACCCCTGTTCAATTCTGTTCACTCCTGTCCACTTCTGTCCGCCCCTGTCTACTTCTGTCACCCCCATGTCCACTTGTCACTCCTTGTCCACTTCTGTCCACCCCTGTCCACTTCTGTTCACCCTCGTCCACTTCTGTCTTTCACTGTCCACTTCTGTCCACCCCCTGTCCACTTCTGTTCACCCTCGTCCACTTCTGTCTTTCACTGTCCACTTCTGTCCACCCCCTGTCCACTTCTGTTCACCCTCGTCCACTTCTGTCCACCCTCGTCCACTTCTGTCCACCCCTGTCCACTTCTGTTCACCCTCGTCCACTTCTGTTCACCCCTGTCCACTTCTGTTCATTTCCTGTTTATTGTTTTTTCACTTCTGTTTTGTCTTCTTTAACTTGTTTTTCTTTCTTTCATTTTCTTCATTTTTTGGTGATCTTTTTTATTTATCTTATTTATTTATTATTTTTGTTAGTTTTGTTCTTTATATATTCGTCTTCATTAATTTGCTTTTATTTATTTATTCATTTTGGTAATTTTATTCGTATTTGATTTTTATTTTTTTTAGGTTCTTATATTTCTGTTTACATGTTTTTAGTTATTCTTTTCTTTTTTTCTTTTTCTGTAATTTTAATCATATTTTTTTGTATTGTTCTTTCTTCTAATCATCTTCTGTCACTTCTTTTTTTTTCTTTTTCTGTAATTTTTATCATATTTTTTTGTATTGTTCTTTCTTCTAATCATCTTCTGTCACTTCTTTTTTTTTTCTTTTTCTGTAATTTTAATCATATTTTTTGTATTGTTCTTTCTTCTAATCATCTTCTGTCACTTCTTTTTTCTTTTTCTGTAATTTTTATCATATTTTTTTGTATTGTTCTTTCTTTGAATCATCTTTTGTCACTTCTTTTTTTTTCCTTTTCTGTAATCTTAATCATATATATTTTTTTCGTTCTTCTAATCATCATCAATCACTTCTCTTTTTATATTTTTATTTATTTCTGTAATCATAATCATATATATTTTTTTTAGTATTGTTCTTACCTCTCATCATCTTTTATCACTTTTTTTCTTTTCATTCTTAATCTAATACATATCTTACCTTTCCTATCATCCACTTCTTATTTAGTTCAATTCCCACTTTTTTTTTTGTATATTCAGTAACGTTCTTTGCATTTTCTTTTTCTTTTTTAATTTATCCATATCTGTCCTTACCTATCCATTTCTTTTCAGTTTAGATTAATTCTTCTTCTTCATTCACCTTGATATCCTGACCTAACTTAATATCGGCCCTTATTCACTTTTATTTTATTTTTACTATATTTTCATTCACATTTCTTCTTTCTTTTCCTTCTTCATTCTCTGCTATCTTTTCCTATTGACTCGTTATTTACTTTCCCCCTTATTCACATTTTATTCTCTTATTTTCATTCGTTTCCTTATTTCCCGGCACCTTTGTTCATTCATTATTCATTCCTATCCATTCCTATCCATCCCTCATTTACATTCATATCCTAACCTAACTCCGTCTCTTATTCACATCCATCCCTTACTTGCTTATTTCTTTTCTTGTTTTCTTTATTTTCATTCGATTTTCTTCATTCCTCGTCACTTTATTCATTTCTTTATTCACTGGTATCCATTTCTCTTTCATTCGTCATTTACTCTCATATCCGAAACTAATCTCAACTTACCCAATTTTTCACTTTCTTTTCTCTTTTCTTGATTTTCCTTTGAGTTTCTTCATTCCTCGTCACTTTATTCATTTCTTTATTCACTGGTATCCATTTCTCTTTCATTCGTCATTTACTCTCATATCCTCAACTAATCTCAACTTTTCCCAATTTTTCACTTTCTTTTCTCTTTTCTTGATTTTCCTTTGAGTTTCTTCATTCCTCGTCATCTTTGTTCATTCTTTATTCACTGTTGTCCATTCCTATTCATTCCTCATTTACCTTCATATCCTAACCTAACTTCATTTCTTATTCATCTTTATTTTCATCTTTTATTAACTTTCTTCAACTCCATTCACTTTCGTTCCACTTTCTTCATTACCTGTCATCATTATTTTTTATTCATTCTTATTCATTATTCATCCACTTTCTCTTACCCTAAACTAACTTGACCTCACCTCTCCCTTATTCACTTTCTCTCCACGTCCAGTCATTTGGATTTAAGGAAGGAAAGAAGGAAGGAAGGAAGGAAGGAAGAAAGGGGAATAAAGGAGAAGGAAAGAAAAAAAACAAAATGGAGAGGGTAAAGGAAGAAAGGATGAAGGGAAGAAAGGAAGGAAGAAAACAAGAAAATAAAAAAAAAATGTAAGAAAAGAAAGAAAGAAAGAAAGAAAGAAAGTGAATAAACGGATGAATGAAGGAAAGATTGATGTGGGTGGACAAATGAATGTGTATGTGTGTGTGTGTGTGTGTGTGTGTGTGTGTGTGTGTGTGTGTGTGTGTTATGTTTTTTTTTGGTTTCAGATTTTTTTTTTTTAGAGAGAGAGAGAGAGAGAGAGAGAGAGAGAGAGAGAGAGAGAGAGAGAGAGAGAGAGAGAGAGAGAGAGAGAGAGAGAGAGAGAGAGAGAGAGAGAGAGAGAGAGAGAGAGAGAGAGAGTGAAGAGACTGTGTGAGTGTGTGGATGCATAAGAAGGTGAGAGAGGAGGAGGAGGAGGAGGAGGAGGAGGAGGAGGAGGAGGAAGAAGAAGAAAAAGAAGTTGGAGGGGCAGAGTATACGAAAAAAGAAGAGGAGAAAAAAGAAGAATAAAGGGAAGGAAAAAAAAAAGGAGAAAGAGGAAAAATTTGAAGAGTAGAAAAAGTAGAGAAAGTGTTAGAAGGGGAAAGTAAGGGGAAGTTAAGGGGTAAAGGGGGGAGGGGGGAGGGGGGGAGGGGGTGGGCGTGGGATGTTTTGTGACCCCGTGGGAAATATGTGTGACAGCTGTAAGCACATCTTTGTCTGGGCAGAGAGAGAGAGAGAGAGAGAGAGAGAGAGAGAGAGAGAGAGAGAGAGAGAGAGAGAGAGAGAGAGAGAGAGAGAGAGAGAGAGAGAGTGTGAGTGTGTGTGTATCTATGAGTTATGAACCGTTGCTTTGTGTGTTTGTGTATGCGGGAATATGTGTGTGTGTGTGTGTGTGTGTGTGTGTGTGTGTGTGTGTGTGTGTGTGTGTGTGTGTGTGTGTGTGTGTGTGTGTGTTCTTTTTTGCTGATTGTATACTTTCTTTGTCCAGCCTTTATTTGTTTTCCCGTGTGTGTGTGTGTGTGTGTGTGTGTGTGTGTGTGTGTGTGTGTGTGCGCGCATTCTCAATTTTACCGCCATCTTGATATACGGCACCAATGAATAATATAATTTTTCATCTAGTTTTCTTTTCCCAATGACTTTTTTCCCTCCATATTTGTGTGTTTTCTGAGTCTGATAATTATGACCGTGTGTGTGTGTGTGTGTGTGTGTGTGTGTGTGTGTGTGTGTGTGTGTGTGTGTGTGTGTGTGTGTGTGTGTGTGTGTGTGTGTGTGTGTGTGTTTCAGAGAGAGAGAGAGAGAGAGAGAGAGAGAGAGAGAGAGAGAGAGAGAGAGAGAGAGAGAGAGAGAGAGAGAGAGAGAGAGAGAGAGAGAGAGAGAGAGAGAGAAGGAAAAGACAAGTAAATAATGAACTTCAGGATTTTTTAAAGGGCAAACTAATGTGTGTGTGTGTGTGTGTGTGTGTGTGTGTGTGTGTGTGTGTGTGTGTGTGTGTGTGTGTGTGTGTGATCATAATGATAATGAAGTAAGGTTAATTAATGGAAAGGTAGAGTCATTATCCTCACCTGTCTACCTGTGTGTGTGTGTGTGTGTGTGTGTGTGTGTGTGTGTGTGTGTGTGTGTGTGTGTGTGTGTGTGTGTGTGTGATAATGATAATAATGATAATGAAGTAAGGTTAATTAATGGAAAGGTAGAGTCATTATCCTCACCTGTCTACCTGTGTGTGTGTGTGTGTGTGTGTGTGTCAGTACCTTCGATCGTGTGCACCTGTTGTGTTGTTTGGGTCCCGGGAACGCAGTGCACAATAAACAACAGTAACAAAAAACAAAAAACAAAAACAAACATAATTAAAGAGTCACAATACGGAAAAAAAACACAAATATATGAACAAACACACACACGAGCACAGAGGTGGGAGGCGATAACGGATGCAAAAAAGACATATAAAACTCACATTCTTACCTGTACAGCTTTAATTAACGCAGGTAAATGAGGTTAAATGGACTCACCTGCAAATTTTCGACAGGTAAATCTATGGACGTGAACAGACAGGGATAACAGACAGACAGACAGACAGACATACAAACAGACAGGCAGGCATACAAACAGACAGATAGACAGACACTCATATAAACAAACAGGATCTTCGTGTACAGAGACAGACAGACAGGCATACAAACAGACAGACAGACAGACAGACTTTCATATATACAGACAGCATCTTCGTGTAGAGACAGACAGACAGACAGACAGACAGATTAGATTAGGGAGAGAGAGAGAGAGAGAGAGAGAGAGAGAGAGAGAGAGAGAGAGAGAGAGAGAGAGAGAGAGAGAGAGAGAGAGAGAGAGAGAGAGAGAGAGAGAGAGAGAGAGAGAGAGAGAGAGAGAGAGAGAGAGAGAGAGAGAGAGGAAAAAAATACAAAATTTAACCAGTATTTTTTTTCTTTAATATGTGGAGGGAGAGAGAGAAAAAAAAAAGATATGATGGCGATGCATGAGGGAAGGAAGGCAGGAAGGAGAAACAGGTAGAGGAGGAAGATGGAAGAGGAGGAGGAGGAGGAGGAGGAGGAGGAGGAGGAGGGAGGCTTGATTGTAATTTAGATACTTGCTTCAGGGAGAGAATATAGAGGTAGAGAGAGGAGAAGGAGGAGGAGGAGGAGGAGGAGGAGGAGGAGGGAGGGAGGAGGGAGAGGGAGAGGTAGGGAGGAGGAGGGAGAGGTATAGACAGGAGAGGAAGAAGGGAGAGAAGTGAGACGAGGGAAGGGAGAATGAGAAGGGAAAGAAAGGGAGGGAGGTGGGAGGGAAAGGATGGAAAGGGAGTGAGAGAATAGGTAGTGTGTGATCCAGTGTGTGTGTGTGTGTGTGTGTGTGTGTGTGTGTGTGTGTGTGTGTGTGTGTGTGTCTGTGCTCAGGTAAAGAAATTTGTGTCTAAAACGATTCTGATTCATAAGTGTGAGATACAAGGCGCTCTCTCTCTTTCTCTCTCTCTCTCTCTCTCTCTCTCTCTCTCTCTCTCTATCTATCTATCTATCTATCTATCTATCTATCTGTCAGTGTGTGTGTGTGTGTGTGTGTGTGTGTGTGTGTGTGTGCTCTTAACGTTCCCTTTAAACGCAATATTCCCCCTCAATACAAAGAACAAAAGAATAGCAAA